>NC_055696.1:34700313-35000313 GCF_017639745.1 Melanotaenia boesemani
AGGGGGGCAGTTAATAAAGAGGAGAAATGTTCAGAAACCCGAGGAACCAGCATTCAGATAGTTTCTGTCCTGCAGTCAGAACAGCTGACCGCTTAAGAATGAAAACAAAGTATAAATGACAGAATAAAGAAGCATGATGTTAAATGAAATGCTAAACTTGTTGTGGGTAATAATTTTATAAATTACTACCAGCGGTGGTGATGATGTAAATCTTCTGTGTTAATCTTGTTGGGAACATTTCGGTGATGGAGAGGGTTTTATACGCTGCTAGCTAATGCCTTATGTATGCACACATAGTACTGGTACTTAAATCCAGATGTTCCCACAGCTGACTGGTTTCTAACACCGATGGTAAACACTAGGTATGTAGCGTCTGATCCGAACCCATAAATACGACTTCACCATCTCTGCATGGTGGGCAGAGTTTCTGAGATGGTAAAGGCTTCAGTCTGAGCCCAGCCTGGTCCACCACATCTGGACAGAAGAACTTCTCCTGGTGGTTCTTGCTGCTGGAACTATAAAGTTCCCAAATCCCCCAGGCCGGACGGCTGGTCTCTGGGAAGAAAGAGGTGTTATTATATAACTTATGACCTTTTCTTTGGCTTGATTTGGTGTCTTTGCTGCTAATTCAGGGCCCACAAAAAACCTCACTGAAGTTATTCACTGTCGTATTCATGGTCTTATTTTCCCCAAAAAGATGTGGGTCGGCACGTTTTTAGATCCTTGCTTAGTGATACTGTTTAATACTTCCAGTGTTGTTTCGTATTGGATTAATAATTAAACATCAGTCATACATAGAGAAAACTGGTGGTGGGTCATCCCAAAGTAACAGCCCGCTGACCATCTTGTTAACAGGTTATTGTTTAAGGCCGCCCTGTGTGTCACGATCCTACTGGCTTTGTAACTGATGGAAATGAGCACGGACCATACATCCTGTCTGTAAATTCACTGATGGATTCGAGGTTGTTTGGATCAATAAAGAAATCCCCACATTTATAGATGAGTTTATCATTGACTATAGAAACATCTCTCCATTGGCAGTGTCTACACCGGATCAGGTGATCTGGTAACAGCTCATATGATTTTGTTTTTTGTTTTTATTATTTTAATGGTACAATACTGCCCCAAAGCTGGTCCAGCCCTGGTCTAATACTGGTCTAGTACTGGTGTCAGCAGCAGAACGACAATTAATTGTCTGGGTCAACGACCGTCTCCGTGTCATGATTATTTTATTCCGTATATTCAGATGGATTCAGGTCCAGCTGTTGCAGCTGTTGGATTTCTCCATTAGCTCAGTATTATGGTCCTTTTGTTTAGACTAAATCAGTTCAGTATTGAATGTAAATTTTAGATCTAGATGTTTCCTTGATGGATTCCTGGAGCCGATACATGCGTTCCATCACTGAGTTTGCTTTTACCCATCCGGTTCCTCCACACGTCTGACTTTAAGAGTCTCGGCCTCCTCAGCTGATAACTTTATAAAGGACTTAGTTTGTACCCATGTTTGTTTACCCAGCATTTAGCAGCAGCTAGCAGCATCTAACTTGTTCTTCGGGTTCAGAATGTCCTCTTAGTTGGACATGGCGACTCCTGCACATCTTTTGATGTCTTTGTCTTTTGCTACCACTGAGTCCTTTTCCTCCACTTGTAATGGCCTTTTACTTTCTGGTTTCAGCAGAAACTAGGTCTTTTCTCCAA
Source organism: Melanotaenia boesemani (assembly GCF_017639745.1). NCBI lineage: Eukaryota > Metazoa > Chordata > Actinopteri > Atheriniformes > Melanotaeniidae > Melanotaenia > Melanotaenia boesemani. The sequence continues at coordinate 34,702,012 of NC_055696.1, forward strand.
GTTTTGCTTTGGACAAACTTCTTAGCAGCTAACCCTTGAGAAGCTTGGTCTGCTGGATTTGGTGCAAACTTGACAAAACGCCACTGGATAGGCTGAGAATATTCTCGTATTGTGGTCACTCTGTTGGCCACAGAGGTTTTAAAGTGAGTGCTTTCATTTGTTAGGTACCTGAGCACTGTAGTGCCGTCAATCCAAACATGGATCTTTGCAGTGGCATCTGAATCTAAGTATTCTGTCCATTTTCACAGCAACGGCAGGTGCCGTTAGCTCCAGCCTTGGTATTGACACACATTTTAATGGTGACACTCTGCAGCTGTTTTCACTGGCATCTGCTAAATGATGCAGCTGTACTGAATGTGTAGCTTCTGACCCTTTCGGCTTAATACATCTGGGTATACAAAATCCAGACACCTGTAGATCTGACAGCTATTTGGTACAGCTGCTTGCATGTTCATGTTCAATCTTTTCATCCCAGCTGTACTTCTTTTTGCACAGGTCTTGAGTTTTGCTGGCAATATGAATGGAGCCAGAAATCCCAGAGGGTCATAGATGTGACTGTGTACAGAATTCTACGTCTAGTGACTGGCTTGGCTTCCACATTTATCTGGAACATGAAGTAGTCTGTCTCTGTACACCGCTGAACACCATCATGGCTTAAAACCATGTCTTTGACTTCAGCAGCTCTTTCACCCATTTCCTCGTCTGGAACGTAAGTCTTGGAGATCTTCTAGGTGGACTGCCAGACTGTTGCCACTGACTTTATTCAATTTTAATTCCTTAGAACTGTCTGTGCTTCAGCACTTAATTAATCCTTTGACTCCTCTGCAGTTCTTTTAAGGGCGTAAGAAGCGCAGCTGGGTGAGGATGTAGCACCACAAAGGTGAACTTCCATCCTAAACTCTTCCACATCACTTTTGAGGTCCCCCTCCAGCCACCACCAAAACCACAGCATTTCTTAATCTTCCTCTGACACCTTGTTAAAGTACTGACTCTAAATCCATGAATCTTAAAGATGCCAGTAAGTGTTTCCGGTCTGGTCCTTGTAGTAGTTGTTCATTCTGTGATGTTCCCTGATAGGCTGCAGTGTAATCAGACTACTGATCTTGTTTCTTTGGTTGGCACACTCCATGGTGGGGATGCACGGCAGCCGTTCAAGGCTGGGTGATCATATGATCGTGTGTAATGATTATGATAAATTTCTGGTTGATCACGGTGACCAGTTTGGGGCCTATTTACTTGACCAAACATGGTGGAAATGTCCACGACAACAGCCAATGAGTTGACCTTTTGCTGCTCTACTTCCATAAGTTGTTGGAGAAGTTGATTCTAGAAATGACCGAACATGGAGGTGAGTGCAGCAAAATAGATGGCAGACATGACATCAGAGTTATCCTCCGATGATGAGGTCACAACGTCGGTTGTGTGGTGGTGGTTTGGATATCTCCAAAATGACGTGCAGCCAATTAAGCCAATATGCAAGGTATGCTAGCGATTGGTGTCGTTAACAACAAGCATCTCAACAAATGTGTTTACTCATTTGAAGGAAAGTCACTCAAGTGATTATACGGAAATCATGAAAATGTGAGTTGAGTCAGCACAGCCTGCCAGTATGGCACAAAGTAGAACCAGCAGTTTAGCCGCAGATTACTACCAGATTAGCTCTACTAGCGGTTTAGCCGCTACTAGTGAATTAGCTCTACTAGCGGTTTAGCCGCTACTACTAGCGGATTAGCTCAACTAGCGGTTTAGCCGCTACTAGTGAATTAGCTCTACTAGCGGTTTAGCTGCTAGCTGCGGTGCAGCCACATGACCAGAACAGCATTCAGTGCTGTCATCGCTAGCAGCCACTGCACTATACAAACAACATTCGTTGCAACCTTAAAGCAGACAGGACTCCATCTTGATTCTGGCAGCTTTATTTGCCCCGCGCTGCATACTTTTTTTAATTAATGTGCAGATTTTCTTAAGGCAGCCAGGACATGCAAAGTGACCACGATACACACATGAACTAGCATCAACACACATGCACACACTGCATGCAGGCTGATGTGCTGTAGCTCACAGGTGTCCCATGTTCCTGCAGCAAACAGGAAATACAAACAGAACTGACTTGAGAAATCACCTGAATGGTAAAAAGGTGAACATTGCTAAAACACTTCTCCTGGACAATATGTAAATTAGAACATATTATACCTTAAAATTTCCAGGCTGCAACACCCTCCTTCACAAAAATATAAAATGTATAAAACATTTTCACATCTTTTTTTTGTGAACAACTTGATGCATTTAAAGTAGATTAACTCAAGTAAGTTAACTCAAACTAAATATGACAAATTACTGAATTGGGTTGTTCTCTCATCTTAAACTTCGTCCATTTTCACTCTTTCAGATATTCTCACGTTCCTGGTATAAGACTGGACATAAATCCATTAGTATTGATTGGTGATTAGTCCATAGTAATGTTGGGCCTCCAGATCTTCAAATGGGACAAGGAAAGCACCCTGGACACCCAGTACTAGGTTATTACAGATGTTAATGCCATGCATTAAATTATCAATGACTGTACGCACAACTACACTACGCTGGACTGTGCACTACTCGGTTTCAATCTTAACTCTGTGCCTGGATAATACCCCGTATCTGGTCTGAATTCTGCTCAAATTATGCCCAATTGGATGTGTTTTAACAATAAGGTAACGTATTGACGTCAAGGCTATCCCATCACCTGAAGCTATATAATGCTTATTAAAAGAAAGTTGTAAAATCAGTCAGTCTTTTTTGTTTTTTTTTCCCCCATTGATGCGGGTGCAGCAGCTCTTGCCTGTTTTCTTTTCTGGTGTTTTAACTATTTCATAGCTCACTGCTTCTGTTAATATTGTGGTATATTTTGTGGAAGCAGGTGTTGTGGAGAAATAGTCTGTGCTGGCATTTTGCTGTTCATTGTCCTTGATAACATTCTGTAGTTTTGTGAAGCCATCGTCTGGTTGACAACCTCTCCTCTCTTCTCGGTGCCGTGCTGTTGTTTCCCCTTTGGTGTCTTCATAACCGTTTCTGTGATATGCTGACTTCATCATATGAAGATCTTCTCCTCTGGATCATACTATTTTGCAGCAAATTGCTTTAAGCTTATGATGTGACAAAAATACTTTCAGGTAAGAGCTCCGGACATCAGCTTTATGCAAAAATTATGGTTTATTACAAAAAGTGCCATCGTAAACAGATATGCATCTCTGTGAGGTCTCTGAAGCCAGTCGTAGAAAACTCCCAGACCAGATGCGGGCTGTGGTCTTATATACTCTTTAGACAAAGACATTCCTGAGTCATGAATATAGGATGTTCATGTGTGAGTCCAGTCTCTAGGACAGACTTATTTGTACACTAATCTGCTGTTTTTCTTTGGATTCTCTGCATTTATTTCAACTCAAACATCCAACGTAACAATGTGCATGGGGTCTCTGGGTGCATGGTTTCCAGTAGGAAGATTGTAGCCTTCCCCAGGGACAGACACGGGATCAGCGGTGGTGCTATAGAAGACTCGCCGTGGGCGCCACACTGGGACAAAATTTTGGGAAAAGAGACGCTTCAGACCTGTTTTCCCCTCCATCATCATAGGAGATGTAAGATCTTTTCCCAACAAGATAGACGAGCTGGTGGCGTTCACGGGACATCGGCAGAAGTCCAGAGAGAGTAGCGTCCTTCTGTTTACGGAGATCTGGAGGAGGAGGAGAGGAGAAAGACCAGAGACGGGAGGCCTGTTACAAGAAGAAGGTGGAGGAGCAGCTGCAGCAGCAGAACATCAGTGGGTTGGAGAAGCCTGAAAACTATTCATTCTCTGTACTGCATAGTCCATTACGGGTCGCAGGTAAGCTGGAGCCTATATCAGCATTTAGCAGGTGAGAGGCAGGTACACCTGGACAGGTAACCAGTCTATCACAAGACCAACACAGGTGGGGACAAACAACCATTCTTACACACACACTCACTGCTAGGGAGAATTTAGTGACCAATTAACCTAACATCATTGTTTGGATGGTGGGAGGACGCCAGAGAACCCGGAGAGAACCCACATAACATGCAAACTCCATACAGAAAGGCCACCGCCCCCCCAGGTTTGAACCTCCCCCCCAGCCTAGGCTTGAGCCAGCGACCTTCTTGCTGTGAGGCTGCTAGCACCACACCACCGTGCAGCCTTGAAAACTGTCTCAGGCTTCAAATTGTCCCACTCACAGCTGAGGGAACCTGATCTGGATTAAAGCACCCGTTCCTATCCCCACGCTTCTGCATTCAAACACTTTGACACCTGGACTACCCCCCACAGCCCTTCACACCTCTGGCTTACCCCCCCCACCCCTTTACAGCAGAGAAAGGAGCTGAGGAGACGGCATCGCCCCAGGCTCCTGGAGTTCTGCGCAGATGAACTGTGTGGAATTATGGAGCAGGTCTTCAACCTGAACCTCAAGCTGATGGTGGTACCACAGCTCTGGAAGATCTCCTGTGTGGTACCACAGCTCTGGAAGATCTCCTGTGTGGTACCAGTGCCAAAGACATCTCACACAAGAGAACTCCGCAGCTACAGGCCAGTGGCTCTGACGTCCCATCTGATGAAGACCCTGGAGAGACTGATCCTGGGACACCTCTGCTCCACAGTAGGACCCTCCATGGATCCACTGCAGTTCTCCAAGTGTAATTAAAACTGAGAGGTGAGTTGCCACACGGTGCAGCCAAGGAGGCCACTTAGATGGCCCCTCCACCCCACCCAGCACAACGTGCACACCTCCCACATCCCTACATGTGTGTTTGAGAGCGGGGAAGGAGAGGGGACCGGGGATGTAAGACCAGAGGGAAGGACGGAACATGGACCCCTTACCACAAGCCTGGTAAGGTTACTGGTGACACCTATGATTAGTATCAAAAGAATTCGTGTAAGCTCAGGATGGTGAAGATGCCACGTTGTCGCCCTCTCTGGATAACTGAACGCAACAGACCTAAAATATTGTAACGTTAACAGAAAAAAAATGGTTTTATGAAACGGAGGAGAGTTTTCCAATTTTAAGACCACAATGAATGATATGAGACAGTCTGGTCTACTGCTGCTGGCGAGACACTCAGAAACTCTGTGTTTGATCAGAATTACATTACCTGCCACCGTTTATCTGAACAACCTGATAGTCAATAAGAACTATGCCTAAACTTTAGTCCAGATTAGATTATAGAATCTCTGGTTTCTATGTTTGACTTCTGGTTGACAGGAGGGAGGAGGATGGAGTAGATGGACAACCGTGATAAAGTTTTTGAAGCCTTAAATCACTGTGCAATCATTTTAACATTTAATTTTAGTTTGATTTTATGCTAACGTTTATTTTGTGGAAGCAGGTGATGTGGAAAAATAGTCTGTGATGGCATTTTGTAGTTTCTGTGATGAAGCCATCGTATGGTTGACAGCGTCTCTGCTTGGTGCCGTCTGGCGTTTCTTCTGTGGCGTCTGCATCATCGTTTCTGTGACATGACTTCATCATATGAAGATCTTCTTCTCTGCATCAGGACCAGAACCAGTTCTAAGACGTGAATATTTTTATTCTTTATCCCAGTCTGAATCTTCTTAGAAAAGCTTTCATTTCTTTCAGTGGTTGTCAGTTCTCCAGAATCCTTGATGGACATTCCAAAGTTCTTTTAGATGTTTCTGCCTTTTGTTCCGTTCTCTGTCCAGATGATCCCTCACTGGCTCAATAATGTTTAGGTCCTGGTTCTGGGGAGGATCCATCCCTCCATCAGACCTGGTCCAACTGATCTTCAGTCCAATTCTTGTCATGTGACCTACCTCAGCCTTTTCTCCCTGTTTCCCTTAAGAACAGCTTCCTTACAATCATGTTTCCATGGAGACCATTTCTGATGAGGCTTCGGCCAACAGTAGATGGAACGGCTAAAGGTCCAGATGCGTCGCTCAGGTCCTGGTTCAGGTGTTTGGGAACCAGCTGTTGCTGCTGAAGTCCTGTTTTCTGTCTGGTCTTTGCTGGTTTTACAGATGAAACATAAAAATGGGAACAAATGATGCGTCTTTGTGATAAAGAGCCTAAAGATCCAGTTTAAACCGGTTCTTTGGTACGTTGTCTGTGGTGTGGTGACATGACTCTGGCTCATCCCGAGTGTTAGGAGCCTTTTTTCTTAACAAAAATTAAACTCTCAATATGATGGATCAATCCAAGTAGTTTCTTTAAATCTTTTAAGCTGGATTACTGCTGTCAGGTTGACTTAATCCAGTTAATTCTGGTCCAGATAATTTGGTTCTGTAGGAGGTTTCTTAACTGATGTGCAGCTTCTGTCTCCAGTTTCTGTTTCAGCCCCTGGTCCTGTGTTTGTGTGAAGGGCTGGTCTGCATCCACGTGGAACGGTGTCCCCGACCCACAGCTGGCCGCTTCAGGATGCTCCACCCCCGAGCCATGGCTCCTCCCCGGCTGCAGCTTCGTCTATGACAGCTTGGTCAGGTAGGAGGTCCAGCTGCTCGTTTGGAGCAGAAATGCAATGACCATTGTGTTTCTAGGGCTTCTGTACGTTCTTCCTGCATCTGGGAAACAAGGACATTAGTGCAAAGCAAAACAAGTGAATTAGATGAAGAACATTATTGATTCAGAACTGTTCCATGTGTTTCTCCACAATAGTTGCATTTCTCGTGTGTTTTGCTCTAGTTCAGGTCTTTAATGGCATCCACCTGAGCACAAATAGCAGGAACATTTTAGTCCTGGTGCTGCTGGATCTCAGTGCTGCTTTTGACTCGGTCCACCAGAACATCTCACTAGACCGGCTGGAAAACTGGGTCGGACTTTCTGGTACTGTAATTAACTGGTTTAAGTCCTGTTTAAAAGATCGGGACTACTTTGTGTCTATAGGTAACTAGAAATCTGAGCGAACCTAAATAACCTGTGGAGTTCCTCAAGGCTCCATCCTGGAGCCACTGCTGTTCAACCTCTACATGCTGCCACTCACTCACTTTATGGAAACAACTAAATATGTTACCACAGTTATGCTGATGACACACACATCTACATAACCATCTCACCAGGAGACCACAGTCCGATCCAGACTCTGATCACCTGCATGGATCAGATTAAAGATCAGATGTTCCAGAACTTCCTTCAGTTAAATGAAGACTAAACTGAAATAATAGTTTTTGGAGCCAAAGAAGACAGATTAAAATTCAGTTCTCAGCTTCAAACAGCAAAGTTCAAAACTACCAACCAAGCCAGAAACCTGGGAGTAGTCCTGGACTCAGAACTGGGAGCAGTCCTGGACTCAGACCTGGGAGCAGTCCTGGACTCAGTCCTGGACTCAGACCTGGGAGTTGGCCTGGACTCAGACCAGAAAAACTGGCCCACATTTATCTTTAGTAGACTAGACTACTGTAATGCTGTCCTCACGGGCCTCCCTAAAAAGTCCATCAGGAAAGTAGATCCTAGGACTCCAGTCCTCACTAAGACCAGGAAAGTAGATCCTAGACCTTCAGTCCTCACTAAGACCAGGAAAGTAGATCCTAGGACTCCAGTCCACACTACGACCAGGAAAGTAGATCCTAGGACTCCAGTCCACACTAAGACCAGGAAAGTAGATCCTAGGACTCCAGTCCTCACTAAGGCCAAGAAAGTAGATCCTAGGACTCCAGTCCACACTAAGACCAGGAAAGTAGATCCTAGAACTAAGACCAGGAAAGTAGATCCTAGAACTCCAGTCCTCAGATCTTTACACTGGTTTCCTGCTGTTAGTTTACAAAGACCTGAATGGTTTAGGACCAGAATCCATCCAGGATCTTCTGGTAGGTTATGGACCAACCAGATCCCTCAGCTCATCAGGGTCAGGTCTACTTTCTGTTCCCAGAGTCAGAACTAAACGTGGAGAGGCAGCGTTTTTGTGCTCCTCACATGTGGAACAAACTCCCAGAAAGCTGCAGGTCTGCTGACTCAGCAGTTTTACATCAGGGTCAAAACTTTTCTATTTGCTGCCTTTTTATCAGAACAGCTGTTAGTTCCCCACACTGGAACTTTATTTCTGGCTTTTATCTGGTTTATTTTAGATTTTTTTCTATTTTTATTTAATTTTTCTTTTATTTCTTTCAAAGTTAGTCTTTAATGCTCATGTTATTGCTTCCTGCAGCCCACCGGGATGCTTTAATGTTTTATGTAAAGCACTTTGAATCGTCTTCTACATGAAATTTGACGTACAGATAAACCTGCCTTGACTGCTGTCGCATGTCCTGTGTGTTTTTCACAAGGCAGGTTTTTCTGTGCATCACATTTCATGTAGAAAACAATTCAAAGTGCTTTACATAAAACATTAAAGCATCACAGCTGAACGCCGCCTCTCTGTTCTGACTCTGGGAACAGAACGTAGACCTGACCCAGATGACCTGAGGGATCTGGTTGCTTCATTTAACCAACGGTTGAATTTCCTGCGTTTTTTGCACAACGCTTTTTTATAATGCAGGTTATGAAAAAGCTGTGACTGTAATTTTATATGCTTTTAAGATTTCATTAAGCATTTTATCACTGTGGCCGTATTAATGTGACCATCCTCGTCCTGAAAAGGCAGCTTTGGCTGCAGGGAACTGATCTCATATGGTGGCGTTGTCGTTGCAGCAACACGTGTCCAGTCCCTTCTCCACCTGCAAGTAGTGGCCTGCGAGCACGAGAGCGAGCACCTGGCAGCAAACCTCGCAGGTTTCTATCAGCTGAAATGATCTGCTAATGGAATGAGGAGCAGTTTGATGATTGGTTACCGACTCCTGCGTTCATCTCAGATTAACATGTGTTTATGTCAGTTTAATAACTGTAAACTGATTTTTATCGGTAAAGAAGTGGTTTGTCCTCCATGACGTTTTCTCCTGTAGACCGTCCATCCTGGAGCGCTGCATCCTGAAAGTGTCTACCAGCAGTGTTGCTGTGGGGACGGATGATGTGGACAAGAGGTCTGTTACCCTGCAGGTTAACTCCATGAGGTGAGAATAAATCCACTGTAGCACCACTCCACCTCACCGACTGTAGCATTGAGACGAAACTGTGTAATGAAAAGTAGTCTGTAACGTTCCCGTTCCTTTTCCCAAAACTTTGGATGTTCCATCATTTATGATAAGATGAGAAGCTTTGGGTGTTTCCGTTCTTCCAGCGAACACGTCTTCCTTTCATTCAGTAACTTGAAACTGTTTTGCTGGAGAAAGGAAAGATGTTGAAGGGTGTGTGTGGTCCGGGTGATTACTTCCATCGGAGCGTAGCTCATCCTCATGACCCTCCCAGGCTTTAAATCCACTTCATGACTTCTGGATGAAAAGGTCCTAAAGTTTTGGTTCTTCAAAGTTCAGTCTCAGATCGCTGGTGGTTTATCCTGCAGGCCCCCGTTCAGCCGTTGTTACCCCCGTCTGCCGGACCCGGTCAATGCTGAGACCAACACAGCGGTCCTGAAGCGGCGGCAGAAGCAAATCCAGTATGGCAAGAACACCAGCGGGTACCAGAACTACCTGCAGCAAGTCCCCAAGTAAGAAACCTGGACACGCTGGACCCGGCACCCATGTTGGCTCCGCCCACACACACACACACCTGACAACCCAACAGAGTGCTCTCTGACCCGGGTCTTTCTGATCCCCTCAGACACCTGAGGGACCCAAAGCTCCACCCGTCCACTCCCAACAAGTACCGGAAGTACAGCCGGCGTTCCTGGGACATGCAGGTGCGTCTGTGGAGGCGGGCACTGCACCTGTGGGACCCCCCAGCTGGCGGCCAGCCGGACTCTGCTGACACGCCGGACCCAGTGGAGCAACTGTAGGTGGAGACCAGAGAATCTTTACTGTTCCCCGTTTTCCGTCTGAATGGCTTGATGTCTCTCTGCAGGCAGAAGCAGCTGGCCAAGATGACGTCGGATCTTTGTGAGGATGGAGGAGATGAGCAGAGAGAGAAGGAGACTCCTGCAGCCTTTAAGACCTCCTCCATGTCTCCTCCATCAGCCAGGTCGTCTGTGGAGATGCCAGGATCGTGGACCGTCCTGTTGTCCCCGGTAACGCTGAATCAGTTTCTGTAAATAACCCATGTTATCCTCCTCTTGTTCTGGATGTGGACTGTAAAAGCTGCATTAATGTTGACGTTATTCTTCCGAAAAAGAACGTGTTAACAGAAGTAACTAATTTATGTAATTAATTGCGTTAATTTTAACACATGTGCGGCATGATGAGCCACACATCCGTCATTTCTGTTATGACGGCGGTGCATGGAGAAGCAGGATGGAAAAGCTGAGCCGACTGGTTCTATGGATGGACATAAGAAAAACACAGCGTTACTGGAGCAGCATACCGATCCACAGAGTCGTTATCCACTTTTAAAAGCAAGCTAAAGACTCAGTTGTTTAAGGAGCATTTCCACACTTAGCTTAACTCTTCTACTCAGAATGAGGTAGAAAGCTCTTTGGCTCAACCAAGTACTGAAGACGCTGCTGCACTTATGCCCAAGATGATGTTGTAGGATGAAATCGTGATGTTTGTATTTGAAAAAAATGACTTACAAAAACTACAAAAAAACTAAAAAAAAAAAAAAAAAAAAAAAAAAACAGTTATACACTACCTCTAGCGCTACATGACAGCACCTGGTCCAACTGGACTCCAGCAGTCTGACTACCACTTAATGATGACGTCCATCTTGTTTGAATTCTTGCTTGTGTTGTTCTTCCTCTCAAATGTAAGTCACTTTGGATAAAAGTGTCTGCTACATGACTGTAGAATAGGATGACGGTGTTTTAACACACTCTTTTCCCAGTGAAATGTTTCCACATCCACCCTTTTCCTGTATTTTATTTATTAAACACATCCTGCGTTCTGCAGCAACATGGCTGCTCTAGAGGATCTCTGGTCTCTTTGTGCAGCAGCTGCTTCCTCCCTCTTCTCTCATGTTGCTCCGTGAATCATGGCGGCTGTCGGTGATCAGCTGATCGGCTTTTCTCTCTTGCTGCATGTTTATGGACCAGCTAAGAAGGAGGAAACTAGTGTTCATGGTTCACACCGTCACATATTTACCTCAAAGTCTTGTTGATGGCAGGACCTTCTCTAACAGTAGCTGCTGGTGGTAGACAGGGTTTATACTTCAGCTATGCAGGGGCGGGTCTAGAAAAGTTCTGAAGGGGGGGGCCAGGAGCACTGACCAGGAAAAGGGGGGCAAAGATGAGACCTTTCTTAGGTCTAAATTTTATGAAATATTGAACAGATTATTACAACTAAGGTCTGGTACACGTGAAGATTTTTTTTAATCTTTTGGGATGTCTTTCATCTGGTCGAGACCTCACACATGAAGTTATTTGGTTGAAAATATGTTTGATAAATGTTTGTCGGCCATGACCCGCTTCAAAACAGACTATCAGGACAAATCCGCTCATAACACACCTCAGTCCAAATGATCATTGTACAGAAAAAATCTCATAAGACTCAAGATAACGCCATCCTTGGTCGGGAAGAGGCAAAATCGGGACAAAAACAGCCCATTAATCTTTGTGTGTACCAGGGCTAAAGTGATCATCTGATGTAAAAAGTGAATAAAAACTAGTAAAAAAGCAGCCAGTGATGTATTTTATCAGCAGGTGTTTACTTTGGGTGAAGCTGCTGTAGAACTTTTATTACTTTAATCACACTTTAATGATAAAAGAAAAAAGTTTTTTTTATCCAGATCATCAGTTTTATCAGAGTTTCTTCATCAATGTCGGCTGTTTAACTTCAGTCGTCACATCTGCTGCTTTTAGGACAGAAATTATCACCATGGGGATGGTAGGTGCACATGGTAGAGATGATTTAGAACAACACATAGAAGTACATTACATGCTGCGTTTACTGACCCTGGGACATCTGAGGTTTACCCAAGAGAAGCTCAGTTAACAGTAAATATTTGTAGCATCGGCCTGTTCTGGTGATACGAGGCAGTAAAAACGTGCAGATTTCAAGGTGATCATGATTAATTTGTAAGCCTTGATTAGTTTAATTAAAAAATTTTCATTTGACTGCCCTAGTTGTTATGAAGTTATGTGAATGGGGATTAAAAGATTACGTACACACTGTTGGTATTCTTGAGTCATGAAAGTCTAGTTTGTGGCGGAATCTCTGGACCCTCAGTGACCTCCTGTTCTATCAGCAGCTGGAGACGAGCCGCCAGCCTCTTCGATCTCCCCCTGGCCTCAGTTACTCCCACAGAGGTCAGCTGACTCCCGATGACGACGTGAACGATTGGCTCCGCCTCCTAATGGAGACTGACAACACCCCAGGTAAGGTCACATGACTAAACCGGAACCATGTTGACTTTAAGTACAACTGTATGTTGCTACCTTCATGTCAACACGTCCAACCAACTCTTTGTGGAGTCAGCCAGACGGACACGTCAACTCGAATCCAGTGAAATATGAAGGAATGCTGATCCTGGTGTCTGGAACAGCCTGCAGCTTCGGACCGCCTTCTGACCGGTTTCTGGTGTCTGGAAGAGGAAGAGTCGGAATGAGTTTGATCTAGCTGCAGACGGAGAGGAAGAAAAGCATTCCTGGCGTTCCCCCTCTGTCCCTGTTGCCTTCGGTCTCTCCTGGTTTCCTGACATTCCCGCTCTGTTGTTGCAGATTTCGGCTCTGATGACCAGCAGGTTCCTGTGTTTTCTGACCAGCTTTTCTGGAATCCATACTGACGATCTGATGCAGACCAATCTTGCCTGATCTTGTCACCGTCATCTTGGAGGAATCGGAACAAGACTTTGTCTTCTGATCCCTGATGTGCGTTGTTTCCGGAATTTTCTCGTCTTTTTAAGAATTTCACAGATCTACCTCACTGGGAGCAGGGATGTGATTGGATGTGATTCAAGCTTCATCCACACATCCGATGGTGAGACTGCTGGACACGGGCACGATGAGCACCTCTCTGTTTGTATTGATCTGCATCTGATCACCTGTCACCAGCATCATGTTTGCATCCTGCACCATGAGGAAAGTCACTGTTTGTCACCCTGCCGTCACCTCTGGTCCACTGTCACCTTGGTCCGGATCAGGCTCCTCATCCTTGTGTGTCACCATGTTTTTTCTCAGAAACTGAACCTCAGAGTGGAGGGGAAAGGCCACCACTTTGTGTTGTCCTGAGTTTTCTTTTACTTTTTCTGCTGCTTGAATTTATGGAACAAACTTGAAAGATGTGACTAATAAAGATGTAAATAAAGTGTTATAATTTCATCTTTTTCTGTGAGCCTTTAATGCACCTCCTGCCTGGAATGTGAAGGGGTTGAAAGTTTTAGCTGATTTCAGCTATCGTCCACATGAAGCTCTGTAGATTATTCTGGAATACTGGAAGTTTTTAACTGTATCTGGCAGGTTTGACAGACCAAATGTTCGAGTCGTTTTCACTTTTAATGTCTCTGGTGAAACAGGGTCAGTTGAAGGCCGACAACACCTGGAGTTCGTAACCTTGTGTTTTTTTTACCAGCCAAAAAAAACATTCAATTATTTTACACGTATACTTTTAGGCACGTTATTTGTATATCTATGCTGTATTATGGTGAATGCAGACAGAGAGGAAGTCCCAGCAGCTTTAAACAATAGTAACAAGAAAAAGTGGTTCTATTTAATAACTTGGTAATGTCTAAATTTATTCATTGAAACCTCCTAATCAGGCTCCCCCCTCTCTACACTTGGCTCCTTCACACAGTCCATGAAGTCTGGCCTCCTGCTCCTGCTGCTTTTTTACCTAGAAAATCCTGTTTTTAAAATGAATTAAAAAATAGAAATTTTATCAACAGTATATGTGATTTTCATCATAATTAATACTGTGTTTACAGTTGTTTACAGTCATTTACCACTTTAACAACCATGGCAACACAAAATATGCATGGAAGCATGAGGACGGCGACGTTTGAAACGGACGTATGCCCGTTAACTGACCTACAAAACACACCCAATACTACAATACAGTCTGGAGACATTACATATTTAGGCATAAACATGTCCCCCAGGCTATCAACTAACAAAGTTAAATTATGGGGGGGATGAGGGTGTAAGAGGATGGGGGAGTGGTTGGTGGCGCCCTGATTCCTGGGGGTGCGGCTGGAACATCGGAGTGGGAGTTCTGGCTGACCTGGATGACTGGTACCTGGTGGGGTCTGTGGCTGCTGATCTTGGCCCACCGGGGCCTGTTCCCTGTGACCATGTACAGCTCTAGCTGAGGCCTTTCTCTGCAGTCCTCTGGGTGTGTCTGGGGTGGTCTTCATGGTGGGGGGCCTGGGGTTCATGCTCCAGGATTGCTGCTGATGTCCCGGGTCTCTGGGCCGCCCTAGTCTGCCTCTAGCCTCCGTAGAGGTCATGTCTGCAGGATCACAGTCATCTCTGATCCTCCTCCTTCCTCATCCTCTGCATGCTGACTCAGCACTGAGGTGTCCAGTTTATACACTAAGAGATGTTTTGGTTCAGGTGTGTGTGTTTCTGGTTCTTTGGTTGTTGTGATACATGTTGTTGTTGTCTTGGTTATTTTTTAGGAACTCCTGATGATTGTCTGCTTAGTTTACCTGTAAAAGCTGTAGGAAATTCTCTGTTATGTTTCTGTACAGGTGTAGCAGCTGCTTGTCTGCTGTTAGGTTGGATTGAAGCTCGTTGCTTCTATCTGCTGGATCTTTGTCTCCTCTTCCTTTTTGCTGTCTTCCTTTTTCTGTCCCCTCCAGTCAGGTCCAGCAGGATTACATAGATTTCGTGATTCAAAGTAAGTGAGTGAGTAAATAAATAAATAAATAAGATTATTAAGAGGAGCCTTAAACCCATAAGCCTCCCCTTGGCAAAGCAAATTTGTTTGGCACAACACAGCAACCAGACCATCATTCTGCCACCACCATGCTGGACAGGACAGGTTAGAAAAAAATATAATGAAATGGGCTTTTCAGAAATGGATCCTACTCCCTGATTTCTTTGAACATCAGCACCTTCAGGACAGTCCACTGGTCAGGGATCCTTTCAACATGGATTCCAGAGGTCTGCAGGACTGGCTTGAAGTGGTCCACAAGTGATTTCAGTTCTGTCACCAAATTTTGGAATAACTATAAATACATCACTTTCCAATAAGCACGCAGCTTTGATCCTCAGCCTGACTGGACCGCTGTAATAAACCGATCAGATGCGTCACCTCCTGGCTCTGGCCGGAGGGTGGAGCTGACTAGCTTGGTGGCATGCAGAGTCCCCACACTGGCATCCTGGAGCCTGCAAGGCATCCTCTCAGCTGGCCTGTCATGAAGTCCTGCCGGGTTATCCTCCAGGTCACTGAGCTGGCTCCTGCTAAGTCTCCACGTTCCTGCTAATGAGTTAGCCCGAGCTAAACGGTAAACAGAACTGGTGTTGTGTGCCGTGCTCGAGTCAACACGAAGAAGAAATCTACCAAACGAAGACACAAGAACACAACTAGCTTGGTCCCAACATTTTCTCTGCAAACACCTGGAGAGGGTTCACCCTGCTTACTCTCTCCCCTTCCTCCTCTCCTCATTTCCTCTCCTACTCCTCCTCCAATCCAATCCAACTTTATTTATTGAGCACTTTTAAAATAACATAGTAGACCATAGCAGACCTTAGGCTGAACAGCTATGCCAGATCTCATACTGAACAATGAAAGTAAACATACTATAAAAGCAATATAATGACTAGTAACAAAAACACACAATAAAACAATAAAAGAATAAAAAATTAAAATAAAATCATTAAAAAGTCAACAACTCAAGCTGTATTAAAAGCCAATGAGAAAAAACATGCGTTTTAACAGAGGATTTAAAGCCAGAAAGAGACCTGGCCTGTCTATGGTGCAGGGGCAGTGCGTTCCAGGGTTTGGGGCCAACAAGTGAAAAAGAGCGGACCCCTCTGGGTCTAAAAGGAGCGGACCCCTCTGGGTTTAAAAGAAACGGAACCCTCTGGGTCTAAAAGGAGCGGTCCCCTCTGGGTCTAAAAGAAGCGGACCCCTCTGAGTTTAAAAGGAGTGGTCCCCTCTGGGTTTAAAAGGAGCGGTCCCCTCTGGGTTTAAAAGAAGCGGACCCCTCTGGGTCTAAAAGGAGCGGTCCCCTCTGGGTTTAAAAGAAACGGACCCCTCTGGGTCTAAAAGGAGTGGTCCCCTCTGGGTTTAAAAGGAGCGGTCCCCTCTGGGTTTAAAAGGAGCGGTCCCCTCTGGGTTTAAAAGAAGCGGACCCCTCTGGGTCTAAAAGGAGCGGTCCCCTCTGGGTTTAAAAGAAACGGAACCCTCTGGGTCTAGAAAAGCGGTCCCCTCTGGGTTTAAAAGGAGCGGTCCCCTCTGGGTTTAAAAGAAGCGGACCCCTCTGGGTCTAAAAGGAGCGGTCCCCTCTGGGTTTAAAAGAAACGGACCCCTCTGGGTCTAAAAGGAGTGGTCCCCTCTGGGTTTAAAAGGAGCGGTCCCCTCTGGGTTTAAAAGAAGCGGACCCCTCTGGGTCTAAAAGGAGCGGTCCCCTCTGGGTTTAAAAGAAACGGACCCCTCTGGGTCTAAAAGGAGCGGACCCCTCTGGGTCTAAAAGGAGCGGACCCCTCTGAGTTTAAAAGGAGTGGTCCCCTCTGGGTTTAAAAGAAACGGACCCCTCTGGGTTTAAAAGAAGCGGACCCCTCTGGGTTTAAAAGAAGCAGACCCCTCTGGGTCTAAAAGGAGCGGACCCCTCTGGGTTTAAAAGGAGTGGTCCCCTCTGGGTCTAAAAGGAGCGGACCCCTCTGGGTTTAAAAGAAACGGACCCCTCTGGGTCTAAAAGGAGCGGTCCCCTCTGGGTCTAAAAGAAGCGGACCCCTCTGAGTTTAAAAGGAGTGGTCCCCTCTGGGTCTAAAAGAAGCGGACCCCTCTGGGTGTAAAAGGAGTGGTCCCCTCTGGGTTTAAAAGAAACGGACCCTCTGGGTGTAAAAGGAGCGGTCCCCGCTGGGTCTAAAAGAAGCGGACCCCTCTGGGTCTAAAAGGAGTGGTCCCCTCTGGGTTTAAAAGGAGCAGTCCCCTCTGGGTCTAAAAGAAGCGGACCCCTCTGGGTGTAAAAGGAGCGGTCCCCTCTGGGTTTAAAAGAAACGGACCCTCTGGGTGTAAAAGGAGCGGTCCCCGCTGGGTCTAAGAGAAGCGGACCCCTCTGGGTCTAAAAGGAGTGGTCCCCTCTGGGTTTAAAAGGAGCGGTCCCCTCTGGGTCTAAAAGAAGCGGACCCCTCTGGGTGTAAAAGGAGCGGTCCCCTCTGGGTTTAAAAGAAACGGACCCCTCTGGGTCTAAAAGGAGCGGTCCCCTCTGGGTCTAAAAGAAGCGGACCCCTCTGAGTTTAAAAGGAGCGGACCCCTCTGGGTTTAAAAGAAGCGGACCCCTCTGAGTTTAAAAGGAGCGGTCCCCTCTGGGTCTAAAAGAAGCGGACCCCTCTGGGTCTAAAAGGAGCGGTCCCCTCTGGGTTTAAAAGAAGCGGACCCCTCTGGGTTTAAAAGGAGCGGACCCCTCTGGGTTTAAAAGAAGCGGACCCCTCTGGGTCTAAAAGGAGCGGACCCCTCTGGGTTTAAAAGGAGCGGACCCCTCTGGGTCTAAAAGGAGCGGTCCCCTCTGGGTTTAAAAGGAGTGGACCCCTCTGGGTCTAAAAGGAGCGGACCCCTCTGGGTTTAAAAGGAGCGGTCCCCTCTGGGTTTAAAAGGAGCGGACCCCTCTGGGTCTAAAAGGAGCGGTCCCCTCTGGGTTTAAAAGGAGCGGACCCCTCTGGGTCTAAAAGGAGCGGACCCCTCTGGGTTTAAAAGGAGCGGACCCCTCTGGGTCTAAAAGGAGCGGACCCCTCTGAGTTTAAAAGGAGCGGACCCCTCTGGGTTTAGGGACCACTAACAGAGGGATCATAGACTGTATATAAAAGATGGACAGAGCCTCCGTGACATCACTCGTAGGTTTCTGAAGAGCTGAATTGAAGCTCATTGGACGTTCTCACCATCACCGTCGCCATTTTGGCAGCTTCACGTGTGTCATCTCTCCTGGAAAACCCAAAAATGGGCAAAGAGGTGGAGCTGAGAGGGTGACTGTTACTGTGGGGGTAGATGATTGACACCCATTGAACTCCGAGCTGCCTGTAGCTAAGAACTAACCGAGCTAACCCTGAGCAACGGTAGCTAATCAGCTAACAGAGGTAGGTGGGCTAAAGCTGAGGTGTGCTGTTAGCCGGCTAAAAACCGCGGTTGTGCTGCACTCTCCCTTCTTTCCACGGATATTGGATACCTGTCAATCAAAAGGACAGGCCCCTAATTATGCCAAATTTCTTAATTAAATAACATCCAAACGGATGAGTTAGAAAAAAATTCACCCCCCTCACAGTTGTCATGACGGTAAACTTGACCTATTAATCCTAAAATGGATTTTTGTACCAGGCTTTAAACATGTTTATTTCCTTCTATTTGCTGTGAAGTTGGTCTTTTTAACATGGGAGTATATGGGGATTTGCTCTGTTTTGGAGCCCCCTAGTGGATGAGGGGGGAACTGCAATTTTTTGCACTTCCACAGGCTTCATATTTTACCGGGTGCTGCTTGGCTGAGATCTGACCTGAGAGAGCGGCAGGAGGGTCGGACTGATACTGTGGGCAGATTACTCCTCCGTTCCTCTTATTCTCTTCTCCTCCTTTCCTCTTAATCTCCTCTTCTCCTCCCTTCTTCTTTTCCTCTTTATCTCCTCTTCTCCCTTTTTCTTCTCCTTTCCTCATAATCTCCTTTTCTCCTCCCTTCTTCTTCTCCTCCTTTCCTCTTAATCTCCTCTTCTCCTCCCTTCTTCATCTCCTCCTTTCCTCTTAATCTCCTCTCCTCTTCTCCTCCCTTCTTCTTTTCCTCTTTATCTCCTCTTCTCCCTTTTTCTTCTCCTCCTTTCCTCTTAATCTCCTCTTCTCCTCCCTTCTTCTTTTCCTCTTAATCTCCTCTTCTCCTCCCTTCTTCTTCTCCTCTTTTTCTCTTGGTCTCCTCTTCTCCTCCCTTCTTCATCTCCTCCTTTCCTCTTAATCTCCTCTTCTCCTCCCTTCTTCTTTTCCTCTTTATCTCCTCTTCTCCCTTTTTCTTCTCCTCCTTTCCTCTTAATCTCCTCTTCTCCTCCCTTCTTCTTTTCCTCATAATCTCCTCTTCTCCTCCCTTCTTCTTTTCCTCTTAATCTCCTCTTCTCCTCCCTTCTTCTTCTCCTCCTTTCCTCTTAATCTCCTCTTCTCCTCCCTTCTTCATCTCCTCCTTTCCTCTTAATCTCCTCTTCTCCTCCCTTCTTCTTTTCCTCTTTATCTCCTCTTCTCCCTTTTTCTTCTCCTCCTTTCCTCTTAATCTCCTCTTCTCCTCCCTTCTTCTTTTCCTCTTAATCTCCTCTTCTCCTCCCTTCTTCTTCTCCTCCTTTCCTCTTAATCTCCTCTTCTCCTCCCTTCTTCATCTCCTCCTTTCCTCTCAATCTCCTCTTCTCCTCCCTTCTTCTTTTCCTCTTTATCTCCTCTTCTCCTCCATTCTTCTTCTCCTCCTTTCCTCATAATCTCCTCTTCTCCTCCTTTCCTCTTAATCTCCTCTTCTCCTCCCTTCTTCTTCTCCTCCTTTCCTCATAATCTCCTCTTCTCCTCCCTTCTTCTTTTCCTCTTAATCTCCTCTTCTCCTCCCTTCTTCTTCTCCTCCTTTCCTCATAATCTCCTCTTCTCCTCCCTTCTTCTTCTCCTCCTTTCCTCTTAATCTCCTCTTGTCCTCCCTTCTTCTTCTCCTCTTTTCCTCTTAATCTCCTCTTCTCCTCCCTTCTTCTTCTCCCCCTTTCCTCATAATCTCCTCTTCTCCTGCCTTCTTCTTCTCCTCCCTTCTTCTTCTCCTCCTTTCCTCTTAATCTCCTCTTCTCCTCCCTTCTTCTTCTCCTCCTTTCCTCATAATCTCCTCTTCTCCTCCCTTCTTCTTCTCCTCCTTTCCTCTTAATCTCCTCTTCTCCTCCCTTCTTCTTTTCCTCTTTTCCTCTTAATCTCCTCTTCTCCTCCCTTCTTCTTTTCCTCTTTTCCTCTTAATCTCCTCCTCTTCTCCCTTCTTCTTCTCCTCCTTTCCTCTTAATCTCTTCTTCTCCCTTCTTCTTCTCCTCCTTTCCTCTTAATCTCTTCTTCTCCCTTCTTCTTCTCCTCCTTTCCTCTTAATCTCTTCTCCTCCCTTCTTCATCTCCTCCTTTCCTCTTAATCTCCTCTTCTCCTCCCTTCTTCTTTTCCTCTTTATCTCCTCTTCTCCCTTTTTCTTCTCCTCCTTTCCTCTTAATCTCTTCTTCTCCCTTCTTCTTCTCCTCCTTTCCTCTTAATCTCTTCTCCTCCCTTCTTCATCTCCTCCTTTCCTCTTAATCTCCTCTTCTCCTCCCTTCTTCTTTTCCTCTTTATCTCCTCTTCTCCCTTTTCCTTCTCCTCCTTTCCTCTTAATCTCTTCTTCTCCCTTCTTCTTCTCCTCCTTTCCTCTTAATCTCCTCTTCTCCTCCCTTCTTCATCTCCTCCTTTCCTCTTAATCTCCTCTTCTCCTCCCTTCTTCTTTTCCTCTTAATCTCCTCTTCTCCCTTTTTCTTCTCCTTTCCTCTTAATCTCTTCTTCTCCTCCTTCTCTTTTCCTGTTATTCTCATCTTCTCTTTTTCTTTAAAATCTCCTCCTCTCCTCCCTTCTTTTTCTCCTCCTTTCCTCTTATTCTCCTCTTATTCTCCTCCTCCTCCTCGGAGGGATGGGAGCTACTGATGTAAACAAGCCGCTGTCAGCCTGTAAACTACATTTCCCATCAACCCCTGCGCCGCTGGGCTCTTTGTGTTCTTTTGGGTTCTTCTGGGTTCTGTTGGTTTTCGGTTCTGATGTCTGCACGTCAGCGGAGGGACGTGGTGAAATAAAAGAAGAAATATCGGCAGGTGCTGCTGATGAAGATGAAGCTACGCTCCTCCTCCTCCTCCTCCTCCTCCTGGCACCGTAAATGTTATTTATGAATGCCCGCCGCTCGCGGGCGTGTGCGCGCTGATTGTTGGTTATTATGTTGTAATAATTAGCGGACAGCAGACGGTGGTCGCAGCCGATGTGAAGGTCTGTCCCGGAGGCTGCGGGGTCCGCTCCGTGCGGTTGAATCCACTGAATCATCGTTCTGTGCTTGGTGCTGCGAGCTGCGGCGGGTGGAGGTGATTCTGTTCTTTAATAATACTGTGTCAATACACCGAGTACCGACGCTGTCTGCCAGCCCGCCGCAGCCGCCGGAGCCGCCTCACTTTGCCACCCTACAAGGTAAGCATGCCACCGGGATGCAGGCGAGCAGAACGGGCGCGTGTGTGGTTCGGTGAGAGCTTTGTGTCGGGGCTCCATCCGCAGCATCCCGCCGTGTTTTTATCCTTTCACGCCGCTGAAGGGTTCCACAGGCCAGTCAGCAGCTTCCAGCTCTACCGTTACGGTCTCTATTATAGGCTTGCGGCGGTTCCGGGTCGGAGCTGACCCGGGACGGGTTCGGTTCACCCACGTCCAGCGTGTCTGAGTGGACCGCTAGAGGTAGACCGGAGCATCTCCGCAGCTAACGCTGCTAGCAGGTCCGTTAGCTGCTCTTAGCCTCTCCTGCTGCACCGGGATGATGCCAGGCGCCCCTGTAGCTCCCTGCCAACCGGCCCGAACCGCCGGTTCCGTGAGGCCGGGCAGGAAAAACATTATTTTGCGAGCTGTTCGTATTCAGAGAGTAAAATGGCTGAATGAAATATGCCGACCTTGAGAGTAATAACATTATTTATCAGCTAGCTTGCCGCTCAGGTGAGCAGCCCGGAGATGAACCCGACTCTCAGAACCCTCCAAACCAAATCTTGTTGATGTTTTTTTTTTTTTTTTTTTTTTTTTTTTTTTTTTTTTTTTTGTATTTAATACGGTAACATCATCTCAACTTAACATCTCTCCCGTGCTCACACAGGATGTCTGTTAGAGCGTGCTAGCATCTCTCATTGAAACTAAGGGGATGCGTTAGCCTCGGGCTAACAGTAAAACGGCCTGAGACAGCCCGGCTCCAGAGGTAGCTCATCCCGAGCCGACAGCCGGGTGTCACCTCAGCAGTTCCCGATACCAACCGAACTGAACCCCAGTAAAGAGCTGCGTCCCACAGGATCAGGAATCCATCCATGGCGAGGCAAAGTAGCTACATACTCCCGAGTTATGAGCTTTGTAGATGATTAAATAAAGAAATGTTAGAACAGACTGATTGTTGAAAGCTACTTTAATAAAATATCACGTTTAATCTGATTTATTAAATTTAAAATCCTGTAAAAGCTGTTTGCGTAAAATGTACAAAAAAGCAGAGTCCTCATGTTTTCACAACTAAACTATTATTCCCAGTAAGAGATCAGCAACATGTCAGAGGATGAAACTGAAGAAAGTAGTTCCAGGGTGTTGTTTGGCAAAGCTTAAAAAGTAGTTCCAGGGTGATGTTCGGCAAGGTGTAAAAAGTAGTTCCAGGGTGATGTTCGGCACGGTATAAAATGTAGTTCCAGGGTGTTGTTTGGCAAAGAGTAATAAGTAGTTCCAGCGTGGTGTTCATCATGGTGTAAAGAGTAGTTCCAGGGTGATGTTCGGAACGGTGTAAAAAGTAGTTCCAGGGTGGTGTTCGGCATGGTATAAAAAGTAGTTCCAGGGTGATGTTCAGCATGTTGTAAAAGTAGTTCCAGGGTGATGTTCGGCATGGTGTAAAAACTAGGTCTAAAAAGTCGTTCCAGGGTGATGTTCGGCTCCGTGTAAAAAGTAGTTTCAGGGTGATGTTCAGGATGTTATAAAAAGTAGTTCCAGGGTGGTGTTCGGCACGGTATAAAGCGTAGTTCCAGGGTGATGTTCAGCATGGTGTAAAAAGTAGTTCCAGGGTGATTTTCAGCACGGTGTAAAAAGTAGTTCCAGGGTGATGTTCGGCATGGTGTAAAAAATAGTTCCAGAGTGATTTTGAGCATGGTGGAAAAAGTAGTTCCAGGGTGATGTTCAGCATGGTGTAAAAACTAGGTCTAAAAAGTAGTTCCAGGGTGATGTTCGGCACGGTGTAAAAAGTAGTTCCAGGATGATGTGCAGCACATTATAAAAAGTAGTTCCAGGGTGATGTTCGGCATGGTGTAAAAAATAGTTCCAGAGTGATTTTGAGCATGGTGGAAAAAGTAGTTCCAGGGTGATGTTCAGCATGGTGTAAAAACTAGGTCTAAAAAGTAGTTCCAGGGTGATGTTCGGCACGGTGTAAAAAGTAGTTCCAGGATGATGTGCAGCACATTATAAAAAGTAGTTCCAGGGTGATGTTCAGCATGGTGTAAAAACTAGGTCTAAAAAGTAGTTCCAGGGTGATGTTCGGCACGGTGTAAAAAGTAGTTCCAGGATGATGTGCAGCACATTATAAAAAGTAGTTCCGGGGTGATGTTCAGCATGTTGGAAAAAGTAGTTCCAGGGTGAGGTTCGGCAAGGTGTAAAAAGTAGTTCCAGGGTGGTGTTCATCATGGTGTAAAGAGTAGTTCCAGGGTGATTTTCAGCATGTTATAAAAAGAAGTTCCAAGCTGATGTTCAGCACGGTGTAAAAAGTAGTTCCAGGGTGATGTTCGGCACGATGTAAAAAGTAGTTCCAGAGTGATGTTCAGCATGTTATAAAAAGTAGTTCCAGGGTGATGTTCGGCATGGTGTAAAAAGTAGTTCCAGGGTGATGTTCAGCATGGTGTAAAAAGTAGTTCCAGGGTGATGTTCGGCACGGTGTAAAAAGTAGTTCCAGGGTGATGTTCAGCATGATGTAAAAAGTAGTTCCAGGGTGATGTTCGGCACGGTGTAAAAAGTAGTTCCAGGGTGATGTTCAGCATGGTGTAAAAAGTAGTTCCAGGGTGAAGTTCGGCATGGTGTAAAAAGTAGTTCCAGGGTGAAGTTCGGCACGGTGTAAAAAGTAGTTCCAGGGTGATGTTCAGCACGGTGTAAAAAGTAGTTCCAGGGTGATGTTCGGCACGGTGTAAAAAGTAGTTCCACGGTGGTGTTCGGCACGGTATAAAACGTAGTTCCAGGGTGATGTTCAGCATGTTATAAAAAGTAGTTCCAGGGTGATGTTCGGCATGGTGTAAAAAGTAGTTCCAGGGTGATGTTCGGCACGGTGTAAAAAGTAGTTCCAGGGTGATGTTCAGCATGGTGTAAAAAGTAGTTCCAGGGTGATGTTCGGCACGGTGTAAAAAGTAGTTCCAGGGTGATGTTCAGCATGGTGTAAAAAGTAGTTCCAGGGTGATGTTCGGCACGGTGTAAAAAGTAGTTCCACGGTGGTGTTCGGCACGGTATAAAACGTAGTTCCAGGGTGATGTTCAGCATGTTATAAAAAGTAGTTCCAGGGTGATGTTCGGCACGGTGTAAAAAGTAGTTCCAGGGTGATGTTCAGCATGGTGTAAAAAGTAGTTCCAGGGTGATGTTCGGCATGGTGTGAAAAGTAGTTCCAGGGTGATGTTCAGCATGGTGTAAAAAGTAGTTCCAGGGTGATGTTCGGCACGGTGTACAAAGTAGTTCCACGGTGGTGTTCGGCATGGTGTAAAAACTAGGTCTAAAAAGTAGTTCCAGGGTGATGTTCAGCATGGTATAAAACGTAGTTCCAGGGTGATGTTCAGCACGGTGTAAAAAGTAGTTCCAGGGTGAATTTCGGCATGGTGTAAAAACTATGTCTAAAAAGTAGTTCCACGGTGATGTTCGGCTCGGTGTAAGAAGTAATTTCAGGGTGATGTTCAGCATGTTATAAAAAGTAGTTCCAGGGTGGTGTTCGGCACGGTATAAAGCGTAGTTCCAGGGTGATGTTCAGCACGGTGTAAAAAGTAGTTCCAGGGTGAAGTTCGGCATGGTGTAAAAACTAGGTCTAAAAAGTAGTTCCAGGGTGATGTTCGGCTCGGTGGAAGAAGCAGTTCCAGGGTGATGTTCAGCATGTTATAAAAAGTAGTTCCAGGGTGTTGTTCGGCACGGTGTAAAAAGTAGTTCCAGGGTGATGTTCAGCACAGTGTATAAAGTAGTTCCAGGATGATGGTCAGCATGGTGCAAAAAGTAGTTCCAGGGTGATGTTCAGCATGTTATAAAAAGTAGTTCCAGGGTGATGTTCGGCATGGTGTAAAAACTAGGTGTAAAAAGTAGTTCCAGGGTGATGTTCGGCACGGTGTATAAAGTAGTTCCAGGATGATGGTCAGCATGGTGCAAAAAGTAGTTCCAGGGTGATGTTTTGCATGGTGTAAGAAGTAGCTCCAGGATGATGTTCAGCATGTTATAAAAAGTAGTTCCAGGGTGATGTTCGGCACGGTATAAAAAGTAGTTCCAGGGTGACATTTACCACGGCGTAAAAAGCAGTTCCAGGGTGATGTTCGGCACAGTTTTTAAAAGTACTTCCAGGGTGATGTTCGGCTTGGTGTAAGAAATAGTTCCAGGATGATGTTTAGCATTTTATAAAAAGTAGTTCCAGGGTGATGTTCGGCATGGTGTAAAAACTAGGTCTAAAAAGTACTTCCAGGGTGATGTTCGGCTCGGTGTAACAAGCAGTTCCAGGGTGATGTTCAGGATGTTATAAAAAGTAGTTCCAGGGCGATGTTCAGCAAGGTGTAAAAAGTAGTTCCAGGGTGATGTTCAGCATGTTATAAAAAGTAGTTCCAGGATGATGTTCGGCACGGTGTAAGAAGTAGTTCCAGGGTGATGTTCAGCATGGTGTAAAAAGTAGTCCCAGGGTGATGTTTGGCACGGTGTAAGAAGTAGTTCCAGGGTGATGTTCAGCATGTTATAAAAAGTAGTTCCAGGGTGATATTCGGCACGGTGTGAAAACTAGTTCCAGGGTGATGTTCAGCACGGTGTAAAAAGCAGTTCCAGGGTGATGGTCGGCATGGTGTAAAAAGTAGTTCCAGGGTGATGTGCAGCATGTTATAAAAAGTAGTTCCAGGGTGATATTCGGCACGGTGTGAAAACTAGTTCCAGGGTGATGTTTAGCACGGTGTAAAAAGTAGTTCCAGGGTGATGTGCAGCACGGTGTAAAAAGTAGTTCCAGGGTGATGTTCAGCATGTTATAAAAAGTAGTTCCAGGGTGATGTTCAGGATGTTATAAAAAGTAGTTCCAGGGTGATGTTCAGTATGTTGTAAAAAGTTGTTCCAGGTTGATGTTCGGCACGGTGTAAAAAGTAGTTCCAGGGTGGTGTTCGGCACGGTATAAAACGTAGTTCCGGCGTGATGTTCAGCACGGTGTAAAAAGTAGTTCCAGGGTGATGTTCAGTATGTTGTAAAAAGTTGTTCCAGGTTGATGTTCGGCACGGTGTAAGAAGTAGTTCCAGGGTGATGTTCAGCACGGTGTAAAAAGTAGTTCCAGGGTGATGTTCAGCATGGTGTAAAAAGTAGTTCCAGGGTGATGTTCAGCATGGTGTAGCATCTCTTCTTCTAACATGCCTGGAAACGTCTGGGAAGTGAGGAGACCAGTTGCTGGAGTTTTTGAAGAGGAATGTTGTCCCATTCTGGTCTGATGCAGGATTCTAGCTTCTCCACTGTCCTGGTCCTGTGTTGCTGGATTTCTGCTTCCTTGAAGCTCCAGATGTTGTGCATTGGTGAAAGGTCTGGACTGCAGGCAGGCCAGTTCAGCAGCCGGACTCTTCTCCTTTGAAGCCATGCTGGAAGTCTTCCAGAGTCCATGCAGTGGTTTCCATTAGAGAATCATGTCTGCTTTTAATGCAGAAGATCACCAGCATCCACCCTTGTCCCATGCACACATAGATTCCTCCTGATTCTCTCAATCTTCTGATGATATTCTACACTGTAGATGGAGTATCTTCATAGTCTGAGGAACATGTTTCTGAAATTGTTCCACAAATTTAGATCTAGTGTGTCTCAGATTGGTGAACCTCTGTCCATCTTTCCATCTGAGAGACTCTGCCTCTCTGAAATGCTCCTTTTGAAGCCCAGTCATGTTACTGACCTGTTGCCAGGTAACCTGGTTAGTTGTCAAATGCTCCTCCAGTTATGTTGTTGTTTATGTTCTACTAGGAAACATCCCTTCTTTCAGGTATGTTGGGTTGTGGTTCGGAGTAAAGCAGTTTTCTTCCAGAGTTTGGACCTGGAGCCTTCGTCACTGAGTCTGACTTTCGGCCAATGAAATCATTTTCAGTGTCAGAAAATCCCAACCAGGAGAGTCGTGGTGGTTTAGAGATGGCTGATCCAGATCGTGTCGGAGGTTAAACTAGCGGCTGTTAAACGACTTGGTTACAAGTTAGCGTAGAAATGGTGGCATGCTGATTAAATGATGTCCTGAAAGGAGATGTTAGGGAAGAAGACCTTTGGCGATGACACTATGAGGTGCTCAGATTCTGATTGGCTGGAAGCTTGCTGGAGCCAGCAGGGTCCTGAAGGGTATGTTTCCAAGTTTCTTTGTAGAGCGAAGCTCAGATTGGTCCTCATTTTCCTGGTCCTCACATTGTAAATGTAAATGGTCTGTACTTATATAGCACTTTTATCCAAAGCGCTATATACTTCACATTCACCCATTCACACACACATTCACACACTGATGGCGAAAGCTGCCATGCAAGGCGCTAACCACGACTCATCAGGAGCAGAACCAACATTCCTGATCCTGCCAAGAGGCAGCAGAATTCCTGAACTCTGGGAACGTCCTGGAGGGAGATGGTGTTTCCGGACTTACCATGGCTCAACAGCTTGGTTCCATTTTGTGTTCTGAGATGAGTCTACGTCTGCATCACCTCTAACCTGCCTCTCCCCTCTCTCCAGGTGTGTTGCCAGGACAGTCGTGGACCGATGATGCCCTTGTTGTAGTGGGTGGGGATTTGTAGCCCTGAGGTGGTAAGGGGGAGGAGTCTCAGTCATTGGCCCCTCCTTCCTCACACAGCCCCCTTACAGACGGACGCCACCCTCCCCTCCCACCACCCCCTCTCGCCTTCCTGGTCTCTCCCTCCCTCCTCTTTACCTCCCTCCCCTTTCCCCCACTGCCACCATGTGGTGGTGCTGCTGGTGGCGAACCTGAGGAAGAAGACTCTGGAAGGTGACCCTGCTGAGCCAGGGGACTTCTGCCTGGTCAGTATCGCACCTGAACATGACACCTAAAAGTAGGGCTGGACGATATGGCAAAAACATGATCACCTTATATTTTGTCATATTGTCCAATCTGGCTTTTTATCCGATTGTTTTTATACTGCCATGTTTAAAGCCTCCGTTCTCTAAACTTAAAGGGACCAGAGATTGGTTCAACATTTTACTAACAAAGTAAATAAAGCAGATGAAATGAGATCACTATCAAGATCTTCAGGAGGATGAAGGGATGTTGCTGGCTTCCGTTTACCACTGTGAGTAAGATGCAGCAGCTTAGCTTAGCCTAGTGTAGCTTCGTTCCCTAGGATGAAGATTCTAAATGTATGGCTGGAAAACTCAGGATCTCCAGAAATAAGTAGGATGAAGAGTTCTTATGGATTGGGCTCAGCACTGTGACAAGGCTCCTACATTCCCAGAACCGACATGCCGAGAAACTACATTTACAGAACCTATATCCTGAGAACCGACATTCCCAAAACATACAGTCCCAAAACCGACATGCCCAGAACCTGCATGCCCAGAACCGACATTCCCAAAACATACAGGCCCAGAGCTGACATTCCCAGAGCCGACATGCCTAGAACCGACATGCCAAGAAATACATTTACAGAACCTATATGCTGAGAACCGACATTCCCAAAACATACAGGCCCAGAACCGACATGCCCAGAGCCAACATGCCCAGAACCTACAGGACCAGAACCGACATGCCCAGAACCGACATTCCCAAAACATACAGTCCCAAAACTGACATGCCCAGAACCGACATGCCCAGAACCTGCATGCCTAGAACCGACATTCCCAAAACATACAGGCCCAGAGCTGACATTCCCAGAGCCGACATGCCTAGAACCGACATGCCAAGAAATACATTTACAGAACCTATATGCTGAGAACCGACATTCCCAAAACATACAGGCCCAGAACCGACATGCCCAGAACCAACATGCCCAGAACCTACAGGACCAGAACCGAAATGCCCAGAACCTACAGGCCCAGAACAGACATTCCCAAAACATACAGGCCCCGAACTGACATTCCCAGAACCGACATGCCTAGAACCGACATGCCAAGAAATACATTTACAGAACCTATATGCTGAGAACCGACATTCCCAAAACATACAGGCCCAGAACCGACATGCCCAGAACCGACATGCCCAGAACCTACAGGCCCAGAACAGACATTCCCCGAACCTGCATGCCCAGAATCTACATGCTCAGAACCTACTTTTCCAGAACCTACATTTCCAGAAACTACATTTGCAGAAACTACATTTGCAGAACCTACATGCCTAGAACCGGCATGCCCAAAATCGACATTCCCAGAACCGACATTCTCGGTAGTATGTACTGCATATGGTAGTATGCACTGCCCACAGTAGTATGTACTACCCACGATAGTAAAAAAAAAACACTATATGTACTACCTCTAGCACTACATGACAGCACCTGGGTCAAACTGGACTCCAGCAGTCTGACAACAACTAAATGATGACGTCCACCTTGTTTGAATTCATGCTTGTGTTGTTCTTCCTCTCATATTTAAGTCGCTTTGGATAAAAGTGTCTGCTACATGACTGTAGAATACAATAGAGTAGAATAGAATAGAATAGAATGTACTGCACAGAGTAGTATGTACTGCATACAGTAATAGCAGCACAATGTAGTAGTACATACTGAATACAGTAGTAGCTGCATTCAGTACTAGGTACTGCATACAGTAGTATGTACTGCGTACAGTACATACTACTATTTACTGCTGCATACAGTAATCGCTGCATATAGTATTATGTATTGCATACAGTGGTATGTACTGCGTAGAGTAGTATGTACTGCATGCAGTACTATGTATTGCATACAGTAGTAGATGCATACAGTAGTTTGTACTACCCACAGTAGTAGATGTATATAGTAGTATGTAATGCATACAGTAATATGTATTGCATACAGTAATATCTACTGGATACAGTAATAGCATCACAATATATTAGTATGTATTGCATACAGTCGTATGCAGTACTATGTATTGCATACAGTACTATTTACTGCATATGGTAGTATTTATGCAGCGGCAGCATACAGTAGTATGTACTGCATACACTAGAAGCAGCATACAGTAGTATGTACTGCATACACTAGCAGCAGCATACAGTAGTATGTACTACATACACTAGCAGCAGCGTAAAGTAGTATGTACTGCATACACTAGTAGCAGCATACAATAGTATGTACTGCATACACTAGCAGCAGCGTACAGTAGTATGTACTGCATACTCTAGCGGCAGCATAAAGTAGTATGTGCTGCATATACTAGTGGCAGCATACAGTAGTATGTACTGCATACACTAGCGGCAGCATACAGTAGTATGTACTGCATACACTAGCGGCAGCATACAGTAGTATGTACTGCATACACTAGTGGCAGCATAAAGTAGTATGTACTGCATACACTAGCGGCAGCATACAGTAGTATGTACTGCATACACTAGCGGCAGCATACAGTAGTATGTACTGCATACACTAGCGGCAGCATAAAGTAGTATGTACTGCATACACTAGCAGCAGCATAAAGTAGTATGTACTGCATACACTAGCAACAGCGTTCAGTAGTATGTACTGCATACACTAGCAGCAGCATAAAATAGTATGTACTGCATACACTAGCAGCAGCATAAAGTAGTATGTACTGCATACACTAGCAGCAGCATAAAGTAGTATGTACTGCATACACTAGCAGCAGCATACAGTAGTATGTACTGCATACACTAGCAGCAGCATAAAGTAGTATGTACTGCATACACTAGCAGCAGCATACAGTAGTATGTGCTGCATACACTAGCAGCAGCATAACGTAGTATGTACTGCATACACTAGCAGCAGCATAAAGTAGTATGTACTGCATACACTACATACACTAGCAGCAGCATACAGTAGTATGTACTGCATACACTAGCAGCAGCATAAAGTAGTATGTGCTGCATACACTAGCAGCAGCATAAAGTAGTATGTACTGCATACACTAGCAGCAGCATACAGTAGTGTGTACTGCATACACAGCAGCATACAGTAGTATGTACTACATACACTAGCATCAGCATAAAGTAGTATGTACTGCATACACTAGTAGCAGCATACAATAGTATGTACTGCATACACTAGCAGCAGCGTACAGTAGTATGTACTGCATACTCTAGCAGCACCATAAAGTAGTATGTACTGCATATACTAGTAGCAGAATACAGTAGTATATACTGCATACACTAGCAGCAGCATAAAGTAGTATGTACTGCATACACTAGTAGCAGCATACAGTAGTATGTACTGCATACACTAGTGGCAGCATACAATAGTATGTACTGCATACACTAGCGGCAGCGTACAGTAGTATGTACTGCATACACTAGCGGCAGCGTACAGTATTATGTACTGCATACACTAGCAGCAGCATAAAGTAGTATGTACTGCATACAGTAGCAGCAGCATACAGTAGTATGTACTGCATACACTAGCAGCAGCATAAAGTAGTATGTACTGCATACACTAGCAGCAGCATAAAGTAGTATGTACTGCATACACTAGCATCAGCATAAAGTAGTATGTACTGCATACACTTGCAGCAGCATACAGTAGTATGTACTGCATACACTAGCAGCAGCATACAGTAGTATGTACTGCATACACTAGCAGCAGCATAAAGTAGTATGTACTGCATACACTAGCAGCAGCATACAGTAGTATGTACTGCATACACTAGCAGCAGCATACAGTAGTATGTACTGCATACACAGCAGCATACAGTAGTATGTACTGCATACACTAGCAGCAGCATAAAGTAGTATGTACTGCATACACAGAAGCATACAGTAGTATGTACTACATACACTAGCAGCAGCGTACAGTAGTATGTACTGCATACACTAGCAGCAGCATAATGTAGTATGTACTGCATACACTAGCAGCAGCATACAGTAGTATGTACTGCATACACTAGCAGCAGCATAAAGTAGTATGTACTGCATACACTAGCAGCAGCATAAAGTAGTATGTACTGCATACACTAGCAGCAGCATGAAGTAGTATGTACTGCATACACTAGCAGCAGCGTACAGTAGTATGTACTGCATACACTAGCAGCAGCGTACAGTAGTATGTACTGCATACACTAGCAGCAGCGTACAGTAGTATGTACTGCAGCGTACAGTAGTATGTACTGCATACACTAGCAGCAGCGTACAGTAGTATGTACTGCAGCGTACAGTAGTATGTACTGCATACACTAGCAGCAGCGTACAGTAGTATGTACTGCAGCGTACAGTAGTATGTACTGCATACACTAGCAGCAGCGTACAGTAGTATGTACTGCATACACTAGCAGCAGCGTACAGTAGTATGTACTGCATACACTAGCAGCAGCATAAAGTAGAGCAGCGGAGTGTCTCATTAGCCATGTGTACATGTGCAAAACTGGTTTAATCAGGTCCTTCGATCATACCTGTACGGCTTGCTTGAAAGCTGTGTTCCGTACGAGCTACACGTTAGAACTGAATAAATCTTTCAGAAGAACAAACTTATTTCAAGTTATAGTGTGACAGGATGGCGCTAATGTTGCTATAATGATGGTGTCCTTACCTGTCAGGAGTGGGAGTGCAGCCCATCTGTCTGCAGGTGAGCTGCACTCCTACCTGCAGAGACCAACGTTGAAAATACTCCCATCACTAACTGTGAATCAGTCAGAAACATCAGCTCTAATAATAACATCTGAACGTCGGGGGTGGGGGGCTACAAAGAAAGGCCAGCGTAGACGCTTGAAACGCTGCTGTGGTAGGGACACGTGGGGTCGGAACCTTCTAGGTCAGAACCAGCGAACGTCCCCTGGTGGAGGAGAAACATCAGGATGGCTGATCTGTTTTGGGATTTTAGAGGACGAGGAACGTCTTTAAACCGGTCCTAATGGACCTGGATCACAGAAGCGGGATGATGATCTGTGGAAGTGTGTGTGGTACTGAAATATGACCCTTTTGTTTCTCTTTCAGTCCCTGCTGGACCCGAACGCCCTGGCAGAGTGCCGGCCCCCAGATGGCTTGATGCCCGGTGAGTTCATCAGCTAGTGTGCCGCTGAGTCGGGACTCCCATCACACAGTTCCTCTGCTGTTCTGTTTCATAAAGCACGGCTTTACTCAGCAATGCAACTTTAGCTCAGTGACGTCTGTAACTGTTATTCCTTCCCACGATAGCCGGAATCTGGCAGGAAGAGGGATTCTCCACCTGTAATGGACCTTTCCACCCCTCCTGTCAGAAACTCAGAAAAACAAAAGAAATGAAGCGAGCTGTAGATGTAGAGAGGGTGATGATGATGATGTACTTCCTGTTGGCCTCGCAGTCGGAAACCTTTGATCAGATTGAGCTCATGGGGGGTCTGATATAGGATAAGTTCTGTATAAATAACTGTGATGGTCAGAATAATGAAGATGGCAGCAGTCACATGAACTCCTCTTCTGTGTCTCCTCAGAGAGCAGCTACTGGCAGCTGTGCCCTCCCTCCAAGTCCGGCCTGCAGGGGGGGTTACTGAGTTCTAGTTTCCCCCCCGGTCCCGTGCCCCTCGTGCCCCCAGATGCCCACCTGCAGGAAGAGGGCGACCCCCTGGATGGGGCCCCGTTGCAGCAGCACCGGCCCCTGGCACCTAGCGCATCAGCGTCCGAACTGTCCCTTTCTGGAGCAGCGGCCCCGCCCGGCTCCGGGCCCCCTCCTCCACCTCCCCCACCCCCCAAACGGCACTGCCGCTCGCTGTCGGTGCCCGAGGACCTGTCACGCTGCCGCTACACGTGGCGGCCCAGTGCCTCGCGGGTCTGGACTCCCGTCAGCCGCCAGCAGTGCCACAGTGGCGCTGGGGGAGGGGTCACGGGTGGAGGGGTGGCAGTGGCTGGGGGTGGTTTAGGGATGGTGGCGGCAGGTGGAGGAGTCTGTCCTCTCCGTGCTCCCAGCTCCTCCCTGAACTCTTCGCTGCACTCCTCATCCAGCCCCACCTTCTTCAGCCTGGCGCTGTCGCCGGATTCCCCGCTGCCCTGGAGCTTCCCCTGGGATCCCAGTGAGGCGGCTGCAGGGGGCGGAGCCTGCTGCTGCTTCTTTCCCTCCCCCTCTTCCTGCTCTTCTTCGCCCTCCCCCCTACACCCGCCTCCTCCTCAGAGACGTTTCTCCCTCTCTCCAGTGCTGATCAGAGACTCGGCAGCGTCCACCTTCCTTCCCCCACCTCCGGTGCCGAGTCACGGTGCAGTGCCCCCGCCCGGCGGCACCATCTTGGCAGGAGTGGGTGTGGGCGCCCCGGTGCCCGCCTCGCCCTCCTCGGCCTGCAGCACACCCTCCTCCCTCCGCCGCAGCCTCCCGCCACAGCTGCCGCGCTGCCACTCGCAGCCCTGCGACCTGCTGCTGCTGAAACCGGGTCTAAAGCGGCGCCGCGACCCTGACCGGCCCTGTGCACGACCCGTCCTCGACTTCACCAAGATGACTCAGGTACGCTGCGGCTCTGGCCTTATTCGGACTCTGCTCATGTCCTTTGACTTTCTCTGATTTTAGACTGAATCAAGTTAGATTTCTTTGGGACTGAAGGAAGTGTGAATAATTTGCATGTTTGCTCACTGATTCTCACGTTTTTCCTGAAGCTAATTTATCGTTTATCAGCCGGTGTTTGAGTCCCAGTGGGTTGGATTAACCTGAGGGTGTGAAGGGTAGAAGGGCCCCACAGAGCTCCTGTCTGGATGAAATGCTGACCACTTCCTGTCATCTTTGCAGACGCGCAGTATCGATCCGCAGTGCCTGGAGCGCGGCGGCGGCAGGCTGGCCTGTGGCGGCGACATCTGTGTGGGCATGGAGTCCTTCCTGGGCGACTTCCGTGGCTCCTGCTCGCCGGCCGAGTGCCTGGGCAGGACCAGCATCGGGCCGCTGAGCGAGAGCGACGAGGAGTGCCATGAGGACGATGAGGAAGAGGAAGCCGAGGAGCGCGAGGCAGCGCAGCAGGCGGTCTTTGAGCGGGACTGTACAGAACTGGACCTGAACTTAATCGAGGAAAACTGAAGTGTCTGTAAATGAAGCTGTTCTCTGTTTCTGTTCAGTTTTAAGGATCTGACTGCGCCCCCTTCATGACCTTTCCACCAATCAGCAAGGCTCTCAGGAACAACGCCTTTTCCCGACGGATGAGCTGATTCACCACGACGGCGATGATGTTGCTACTGCCACCTGGACGGGTACGCTCCACGCCATGACCGCCGCCACGGCGGCCACTTTACCCCTGCGGCAGCGGCCTGAAACGTGTCACCACACTGGGCGTTCGATGTCATAAACACCAAAGCGACTCGTTTCCAAGCCACGGGACTGTTTCTGGTTCGGCTACGTTTACTTTCAGCTACGAAATCCTCTGATTTTCTTTAAGCAGCTTGTTTCATCCAAGATGGATTTTCAGTTCAGTACATGAAACATTTCTGACACCTTCAGGCCTCCATATTTATCCAGTGGTTCCCAAACTGGGAGGCCTGGGCCCTAGGGGGGACACAGAATTCGACAAGGGACGAAATAAAACAGAATTTTCACACTACCAGTAAACTTAGAACCCCCCCTCCCACAAAAAAAAAGAAAGACTGTATGATTAAGCAGGTAAAGACCAGGTGGTTAGTGTCTGTGGTGGGTAATGAGGGACCACAGTGTGTCATATGACTAAATACAGATGAAACTCAAAAAATTTGAATATTACGCAAAACATTTTATTTCAGTAATTTAGCTTAAAGAGAAACTAATTCAGACTCCTGACATGCAGAGTGAGATGTCTCCAGCATCTGTTCCTCATAATTCTGATGATCATGGCTTCCAGCTGTTAGAAAATGACATCAAATCAATAACAAAGAAACTTGATCCAGAACTGTGACCATGTGAGAGTCTAGTCCTGCATATGAACCCAGGTCTTGGTCTAGTCCTGCATATGAACCAGGTCTTGGTCTAGTCCTGCATATGAACCCAGTTCTTGGTCTAGTCCTGCATAGGAACCCAGGTCTTGGTCTAGTCCTGCATATGAACCCAGGTCTTGGTCTAGTCCTGCATATGAACCCAGGTCTTGGCTCCATAGGTTTTCTACGGGGTCCAGGTCTGGAGAGTCTGTGGCCAGTCCAGTAATCCTTGGTCCTTGAACCAGGTTCTGGTTCTTGTGGCAGTGTGGGCAAGTGCCAAGTCCTGCTGGAAAAATAAGTCCACATCTCCATAAAGGAAGCATGAAGAGCTCTAAGACCTCCTGGTAGACGCTGTGTGGACTCTGGACTTAATAAAGCCTGGTGGACCAGCACCAGAGGACACGGCTCCCACATCACCACCCACTGTGGAAACTTTATGCTGCTCTTTAAGAGTCTTGGATTGTTGTCTCTCCAGTCTTCGTCCAGACTCTGGGACCTGGATTTCCACATGAGATGCAGGATTTGCTCATCAGAAAAGACCAGGTCCTGGTTTCTTTAGTCCAGGTGAGACGCTGCTGACGTTGTGTTGTGTTCAGGAGCGGCTGGACTAGAGGACTACGACATGGAGTCCAGGTCCAGGATCCGTCTGTGTGGTGGCTCTGGAAGCTCTAACTCCAGCCTCAGTCCAGTCCTGGTGAAGCTTTTCCTGAACGTCCTCTCCAGCTGCTGCTTGTTCCAGCTTCTCCTTCCTCTCAGCTTCTTCTTGATGAGCTTTGATGCAGCACTTTGATCATCCAGCTTCTTCTGCAGCCGCCTGCTGAGGCTTTTCCTCCTGGTGGAGGGAGGTGATGGTTTCTGTCCAGCTGTCAGGTCAGCAGCCTTCCCCATGATGCTGGACTCTACTGGAACAGACTGAGACCATCTAGATGCTCAGGAGGCCTCTGCTGGTGTTTGGATGGATCAGCTGATCAGAGTTAGCCTCAGTTAGAGGCTACAACACTGAACCTTTTCACTACAATCTCATTTCCACAATTATAGCGGCTCTTAAATAGTTACTGACAAATAATGACATCACACCAGGTCTCAGCTCATTTATCACACACACCATCTCCCCCGTCTCTCAGCTACACAATATTCAAATTTTTTGAGTTTCACGTTTTAGAATATGACCGAACGAAGTCGAACAACTTTGGGATTTTGCCTCGTTTACTTCAGAAATAAATGAGTCATCTGTCATAAATAAGTTTTATTGTCTAATCTAATGCTCGACTCTCCTCAGATTCACCCAGTTTTCGCTCAAAAAACCCTCCTAGTGGAGGAATGAACTCCCTCCGCCTCTATAATTCATCAGCCAATAAGCTAACCATGGTTTCTGGGTGCTTTTTTCCTACGTTTCATTGTGAGTGTTGGGGTGCACGTGGTGCGTCGATGGAGGGGGCCTGCAAAGAAATTTTGGGAACCACTGATTTATCTTATTCAAGCTGATGCAGACATGGTCAGTCATGTGACTCCGCAGTTCAGGGACGCAGCGACATGTTCAGACTGAAACAACCGCGTCAGTCCTGTGACTCTGTGTGGTGATGCGTTCAGGGACGCAGCGACATGTTCAGACTGAAACAACCGCGTCAGTCCTGTGACTCTGTGTGGTGATGCGTTCAGGGACGCAGCGACATGTTCAGACTGAAACAACCGCGTCAGTCCTGTGACTCTGTGTGGTGATGCGTTCAGGGACGCAGCGACATGTTCAGACTGAAACAACCGCGTCAGTCCTGTGACTCTGTGTGGTGATGCGTTCAGGGACGCAGCGACATGTTCAGACTGAAACAACCGCGTCAGTCCTGTGACTCTGTGTGGTGATGCGTTCAGGGACGTAGCGATATGTTCAGACTGAAACAACCGCGTCAGTCATGTGACTTGGTGTAGTGATGCGTTCAGGGACGTAGCGATACGTTCAGACTGAAACAACCGCGTCAGTCCTGTGACTCTGTGTGGTGATGCGTTCAGGAACGTAGCGATATGTTCAGACTGAAACAACCGCGTCAGTCATGTGACTTGGTGTAGTGATGCGTTCAGGGACGTAGCGATACGTTCAGACTGAAACAACCGCGTCAGTCATGTGACTCGGTGTGGTGATGCGTTCAGGGACGTAGCGATACGTTCAGACTGAAACAACCACGTCAGTCATGTGACTCGGTGTGGTGATGCGTTCAGGGTCCTCTCTGTCTTCTCTGAGGGCAGGTAGCTATTGATGCTGTCGTACACCTGAGTGTTCACACCTGTCACTGAAACCACCCCCAACTCTGTGTGCGTGCTGTGACATCACACCCTGGTGGTCATGTGACCTGTGCCAGGGCTGAAGGTCCGAGTTAATCTGCAGGAAACACAAATGTTCAGAGATGAAGAAATAAAACCAGAAACTCTGTTCTATTTATTTAAACTTTGAGTTGCTGATGAAATTACTCATCCCAATCCAGGTCTGATCCAGCTCTGATCTGGTCCAGGTCCAGCTCTGATCCAGCTCTGAACGGGTCCTGGTGTGGCAAACAAACTGTATTTCTACAGCCCTTCTAATCACATTTCCCCCTCATACACACTTCTATGGTTACATACGAAATGCTTTCTACTATCCTACACACGCATACCCTGATAGACACATTGGGGGTCAACATGGGGTTCATGGTCTTACCCAAGGACACTTCGACATGTATCAAGAAGAAACCTGGAATCGGACCACCGCACACTTTCTGGTTAGTAGACCACTGCTCTTTCTCCTAGCCACCTTGATCCAGATCTGTTCCTGATCCAGTCCTTATCCAGTACTGATCTGATCCAGTCATAACTGACAGACCTTCAGAAAACTGAAAAACTGATCATCTAGACCAGTGGTTTTCAAACTGGGGGTCGGGACCCCATGGGGTCGCCAGATAATTTTAAAAGATATAAATCTGAGCTTTATCAAATAGGTTATTTTTTACCTGTCAAATGAAACCATTATTGAAGATAAATCACATTATTTTTAACATACGCTACAACGTTAGCACACGCAACATCAGAGATCTGAATCTGACTTCATGTCTGTGAAAGAAGCTGATTTGGGGCACAGCGGTGGACCACCAGGAACCAGTTTATCCTCCTTGTTTAGGAAGATTCTGATGGTTTTCTAGCCTCACGTGTAGAGCACGCTGCGGGACCCGTCTGACACGCCATCACTAGTCATCCAGGGGGGCGGACGCAAATACCAAACGTATCTTGGGGTTCATGGCTCAAAAAGTTTGAAAACCACTTCTCTAGACCAGTTTAGAAGGTCACAACAACATTTGAGATAAAGACACGAGGACTAGACAAGACCTGGACTGTGGGTCAGGACTCTGGAGTCAGGATTTGGACTCTGGAACTGGACTTTGGATCTGCACCCTGGATGAGGACTCTGGATCTGGACTCAGGTTCTGGTGTCTAGGTCTGGATTTGCACCCTGGACCCAGGATCTGGTCCCTGGATCAGGACTCTGGGTCTGGTCGTCTTCTCAGTGTGTTTACTGCGGATTTTTATGGTTATTGATCCGCGTTATTTATAGTCAGAATAAAATCTGTGAAACGACCAGATTTAGTTTTTTCGAGGATGCAGAGACCTGAACTGTCGGGTTTCTGAAGAAGCTTCAGAGGATCAACCGTAAACCAGTTTCAGTTCAGTAGCTTCTCAGAAAACCAGTAGATGAGCGGTTTGAACCGGATGGATCAGCTTTACCGGTAAACCTGATTCTTGTAAATCTCACAGAGGTGGAAGAGAGAAACTCACAGTCTGCGTGTATCAGCAGCTAGCAAGCTAAAGCTAATTTCCTCCCAGCAGATTGCTTCAGTATTTATATCAGTGTTCAGGTTTTGTGCAAGAACAAATGAATGAATAGAATTAAAGTTTTCTACTAAACAGAGAACCTGAAATTAAGTTTTTTGTTGTTTTTTTTTTCTAAAACTTTATTGATCCAGACTGTGCAGTTCCTGAAGGGGCCTCTGGGGGCGGTGTTTCTGTTGGTGTGATAGTTTTCTGCCTGATATCAGTGTCATTGTGAAGAATATGCTGGAGCTGAAAAGTCGTGGGTGAGACGGTTTTCAGGCTGTCCTGCAGCCGCTGGGCTGTTAGCGAAGCGAGCGTCAGACTGCTAAGCTGGGAGCGCCGTGGCCATGAGATCCCTCCTTCATCTTATTCACAGTCCATTAGAAAGTTGCACACGCTGATGCTGAACTGGTGAAAAATGAACCCTAGACGGGCAGGTGAGCTTATGACATCACTGAAAACGAATATTTAAATGAATATTTATAGGTAAGACAGTTTATTTGTACAAACATTTCATGTACAGGACAATTCAAAGTGCTTTACAGAAAACAAAAACATTACAGATATTTAGAAACAGTAAAAGGCTTCAACACGTAATCACAATAAAATAGTATATTACATTAAAATGATTAAAAGTTAACTTGCAGATTTCATGCATAGACATGAGAAAATACATGTTTTTAACCTGGATTTAAAAATGTCTATGTTTGGTGAAAGTTTAATCTCCACTGGCAGCAGAACAGCTAAATGCTGCTTCTCCATGTTTAGTCTGGACTCTGGTCTGGAATAGTGGACCTGGGTCTTTGGATCTAAGCGTGAACAATGTGTTAAGAAACGGTATCTCTCTGTGCCTGATACACACACAGGTGTGTGTTAACCTACAGCAAAGAACGAAGGGTTCCCATAAACCGCTACGTCCTCATATCATCCGGTAACGCACACGGTCCCCGTGACACTTTTATAAACACACAGAAACCGCTGGTGGCAGGTAAGTGACGCTAATGCTGTAGGTGACGTAGTTCCGGGGAGACGGCAGATTCAAACTAGGCGCCCAAATATTTATACTTTCATTCAATTGTATTTTGTGCCAGCCTAATCAAAATATTCTTTAAAGTAGGAAAACAGTGTCTTTAAAAGGTACACTCTGGAGCACAGCGGGGAGGATTTGGCCAACCTGACAGATTTTATAGATCGTTGTTACGACAGAATTGTCATGGGGAAACCAAACAACACCTCCACCCCCTCCACCTCATCCAAGTCCAAGAGACAGCGAAATGAGGATTCACCTGGAGCTATTTCACCACCGGGGAACGACTCAACAGATGTTCTGATCTCTATAGATAAGAAACTCAGTAGTTTTGATGTGCGTTTGAGCCTGGCAGAAATTCTCCACAAAGAGTTCCAGGCGCTACGTGAATCACTAGAATTCAGCCAGAAGCAGGTGGAAACTCTGGCTGTAGAAAATGCTGGTCTCAGAGAGTCGGTAAAATCCCTCACCGAGGGCTTGACCCGTCTCTCGGAGGGAAATAAGAAGATGAAGGAAACGGTGATCGATCTGCAGGTGCGGAGCATGAGAGAGAACCTGGTATTTGCAGGGATTCCAGAGCAGACGGCGGAGGACCCCGAGACCACGGTGAAAAACTTCATCAAAACCCACCTGAAGCTCCCGGAGGAAACGGTGGAAAACATCTCCTTTCACAGAGTCCATCGGCTCGGCGGGAGGAAACCCGGGTCCAGCAGACCAAGACCTATTATAGCGAAGTTCGTCAGCTTCAAACAGAAGGAGCAGGTGAAGAACCAGGGCCGCAAACTGAAGGAAACGAACTTTGGAGTAAACGACCAATATCCCAGAAAGATTCTGGACCGACGGAGAGTCCTGTTTCCCATCAGGAGGAAATTTATCACTGAAGGCGCTCACGCTGTCATCGCGGTGGATAAATTATTTATCAATGGACAGCTGTAGCGCGACCCGGACATCACTCCGTGGCTCTACTGACTTGGTATGTGCTTTAATTTTCCTGTTTTCTCACTAGATCATGTTATATCCATAAAACTGCCATAAAAGATAATTTAGTTAACAGTAAATCCACTGCCCGTCTCCACTACACTGCTCTCAGCACAGATGCGTTTTTAAATTACTTTTTTCCTTTGGCACTGTCGCTCTTTTTACTCTTTACACTTCTTCTCTCCGACCCTTTAACGGTTAACGGGAACACTTGTCATTATATTATATACACATCAGCACTTTTCATGATTCACAGGAACACACACAGAACAGCACAAGCGCACACACATCCCTGTCACAACCAGCTGGCAGATACACATGCACACGGAGAAGCAGTGGGATGCACGCACACACGCTTCAGTAATATGCATATAGCCTCATTTCTGTGGTTGGTTCATGAACGAACTCACATTTGTCACTTGGAATGTGCGTGGAGCTGGCACAAGGGAAAAGAGGTTAAAAAATTTTTAATCGTTTGTAAGAAATTAAAGCAGATATAATATTACTCCAAGAGACTCATTTATCAAACTCAACAATAGATCTTCTCTCAACAACCCAGTTTCCACACGTGTATTCAGCTTGTTATAATTCTAGGCAGAGAGGAGTAGCAACTCTTATTAATAGAAGGTTAAATTTTGACATAGATAATACAATCATAGATCCAGAAGGCAGATTTATAATAGTTACATTATCTATTAAAAATGTTAAGTTATGTATTGTAAATATATATGGAACAAATGTAGATGATCCTCCTTCTTTCACTCCCTCTTCGCCTCTATGGTCACTCAGATAACACACTAATTATAGGAGGTTATTTTAACATTATACTGGACAAACAAAGTACCACAGGAGCTCATCGAGTCTGGAAATCCTCAGAAACTGTGAAACATGAAGGATTTTGGTCTCTGTGATGCTTGGCGCTCTCACCATCCCACACTAAGAGAATACACCTTCTTCTCTTCAGTTCACCATTCCTATTCTAGATTAGATTATTTATTAACTAGCTGCTCGCTGATGAATGACATGTCAGAAACCAGAATCCATCCTATTAGCATTAGTGATCACGCACCAGTATCATTCACTCTGAGAAGTAAGAGCAATAAACCAGCAACTAGAAACTGGAGATTTAATACGTCATTACTTAAAGATCCTGAGTTTATCAGCTACTTTAAAAGAGAATGATCCTTATATCTAGAAAATAACGACTTGCCAGAAACTTCAGCGTGTGTTCTTTGGGAAGCAGGAAAAGCAGTAATGAGAGGGAAAATAATTTCCTTTTCTTCTCATAAGAAAAAGAAGGAAACTTTGAGAATTTCAGAGTTAGAACTCAGAATTAAATCCTTAGAGGAGCTTACCATGTCTCCCCAGAAGAACACACACTAAATGCTATAAGGAAAGCTAAACTTGAACTTAATGAAATAATAGATAAAAAGACGCAATTCTTGGTGCAAAAACTTCGCTTGGAGAATTTTGAGCATGGCAACAAATCTGGAAGGTTCCTGTCTAATCAGTTAAAAACAAACAAGGAGAAAACAACCATCTCCTCTGTCAGAGATCCAGAAGGAAACATCAGCCACGACCCTGACAAGATAAATAACACTTTCAAAGAATTCTATAAAACATTATATACATCACAACTAACTACAACAGATGACAATATTGATAAATTTCTTAGTAACATCAATCTTCCAA
Source organism: Melanotaenia boesemani (assembly GCF_017639745.1). Lineage (NCBI taxonomy): Eukaryota > Metazoa > Chordata > Actinopteri > Atheriniformes > Melanotaeniidae > Melanotaenia > Melanotaenia boesemani. The sequence goes on from NC_055696.1 coordinate 34,745,491, forward strand.
ACTTAAAACATGAAGATAAAATGGTCTTGGATTCCCCCCTTTCAGTCGGCGAACTCCAAGAAGCTCTCCAGCATATGCCCAACAATAAAGCTCCAGGTCCAGATGGTTATCCAGCAGAATTCTACAAAGAATTCTGGACAATGCTGGCACCCACTTTCTACAATATGATATTAAAAATAAGGGAAAAACAAAAAATACCTTCAAATATGAACCTGGCCAATATTACTCTACTATTAAAACCAGGTAAAGACCCGACACTTCCATCCAGTTACCGTCCAATTTCATTAATAAATGTAGATCTCAAAATAATTAGCAAAGCTTTGGCCAGAAGGATAGAAAAAATAACCCCTCTAATAATACATCCTGACCAAACAGGCTTTATTAAAGGTAGACATTCCTCAACTAACATGCGTAGATTAATTAACATCATAGATTATTCTACTCTACATAATCTGGAATCCACAGTCATTTCTTTAGACGCAGAAAAAGCGTTTGACCGAGTAAACTGGAAATTTTTATTTGCAACATTAAACAAATTTGGGTTTGGGTCATCTTTCATAGATTGGATAAAAATATTATAGAACAACCCAAATGCATGTGTGAAGACCAATGATCAAACCTCTCCAAGCTTCTGTTTGCAGAGAGGAACCAGACAGGGCTGCCCACGCTCCCCATCACTCTTTGCTATTTTTATTGAACCCCTAGCTGCTGCCATAAGACAAAATAAAGAGATTAAAGGAATCCATGCCAACAATATAGAACACAAGATAAGTCTTTATGCTGATGACGTATTACTTTTTCTCCAGAACTCACCGACATCTCTCCCCCAGACAATCACACTTATTATCACATTCTCATCAATATCTGACTACTCTATTAACTGGTCTAAGACTATTATTATGCCCATCAACTGTGACCTACAAAACATACCCAATACTACAATACAGTCTGGAAACATTAGATATCTAGGCATAAACATTTCCCCCAGGTTATCAGCACTAACAAAGCTAAATTATGTCCAGGTACTTAAAGCAATAGAGGATGATCTCTCACGGTGGAGGCGCTTACCCATATCACTCATGGGGAGGGTTGCCACAGTTAAAATGATGGTTCTATCTAAAGTAAACTACCTGTTTTCAATGATACCCACTAAACCATCCTCCAGCTGGTTTAAGTCACTGGACTCACATATATCTAAATTTTTATGGAAAAATAAGCCATCACGTATCAGCCTAAAATCTTTACAACAGACTAAAGATAGAGGCGGATTGGAGCTACCCAACTTTAATCATGTTTTCTTAGCTAACAAGCTGCAGTATATCTCCAAATGGCTTAAACCTAGCAGTCTGGATGAAACATGGTTAGATGTAGAGCAAGCATTGTGTGAGGATGTGTTTATCTCTGACCTGCCATTCATCAGCTCAACCATCAAAACACATAAGTGTTTTAAAAGCATCAATATCAGTTCCTCCTTAGTGGCTTGGTGGGATTTTCTAAAAATAACCAAATCCTCACTTTTTCCATGTAAGTTTACACCCCTCTGGAACAACCCTGACATCCTGCAAAACAAAAAGCTGATTAATTTCACTCAATGGAAAAATAGGAATAAAACAGTTAGAACACATAATAGAAAATGGAAACTTCTTGTCATCTAATATTCTCACTTCACAATATGGAATCAGTAGCAAAACATTTTTAGAATATCACCAGCTTAAATCTATTATATGTAAAAAATATACCATTAATCAATTAAACTTACAGCTACCTATTAGGGTGGCAGAATTCATGAATCTCAATGCCCCAAAGCTATTATCAAAAACATATAGACTATTATCTAAACTAGAAGACTCAATCTGTCTTCCAACTTCAAAATGGGAGGGTGACTTATCCAGTAACTTTAATAAAGATAAATGGTCACAAATATGTTTAAACACCTTTAAAATGACTAAAAATTCAAATATGCAACTAATACAATTCAAAATTCTGCATAGAACTCATTATACAGGACAAAGGATGTTCAGGATGGGTCTGTCACAATCAAACATCTGCACACACTGCAATGAAAACACACCAGATAACTACCTCCATGCCTTGTGGTCCTGCACACCTGTCCGCAGGTTCTGGCTTCAGGTATGTGTGGACATGTCAACATGGTTTAAATGTAATATTCCTACAATCCCCGCACTGTGTCTACTAGGTGACTTGGGTGACATTAATATGGCAATTAACTCTGCACACATGATACGCACAGCATTATGCATCGCAAAGAAAGAAAACTATCCTTGTGAACTGGAAAAACAAAAATAATCTGTGTATTCAACAGTTTAGGAATCTCTTAGTTGACCACATCAGTAGTGAGACAATGTCTGCCTCCTCAAAGAACTATTTGGCTGAATCTCATTCCTTCTGGCCCCCTGTGCTTAGTTCCATCACTTAGTGTAGGTGGAGGACTGTGACGTCGTTGCTATGGAGGTTTGAGAAATGGCCGGGAGTGACTGGTGGTTGCGGGTTCTTTGTGGTTGCCCCTGGTGCGGGACCAGGCTGCTCTGCGGTGGGGGTGGCTCTGGCTCTGGCCCCGTCGGGGGCTGTGGGGGCCAGTGGTTGGAGTCGCCTCATGGCGGGGGGTGAGGCCACTGGTGGTGCCTGGGTTGGTGGGCGTCTGTCCTGGGCCGGGCGGCCTGGCTATTCCGGGGCGGGCTGGGCTCTGGTGCCCGGGGGTGGTCCTCCTCCCTCCGGGGTGGTGGGCTCCGTATGTGCCGGGGGTCTGGGCCTGCCCAAATGTGCTGCCGTGGTGTGGGTTGGTGCATGCCCTGGTGCCTGGTTGACACCCTGGGACCCAGGGTATGGCCCGGGGGCAAGGGGGGTGTAGGGGTTTGAAGGAGGGCTGAGTGGGATTCAGGGGATTATAGGCGGAGGTGCTGGGGTGTGAGACAGGGATGCTTGTATGTTGTGTGTCTATACTTTGGATGATGTTTGTGTGGATGTGGGGGTATGTTTGTGTGCGTGCGTATGCATGTGTTAGGATGAGTGGGGGTGTGTCTGGGGAGTGAGAGTGGGAGGGTTGGATGCTGTGTGAGTGTTTATATTGTGTGGGTGGGGCTGAGAGGGCACATATGAGTTAGGATGAGCGGGAGTGTGCAAGGAAATAGGTGTGTGCATGTGTTTCTGTGTGTGGTTGGGGCGGGGTTAAGTGCACTTGTGGGGGGGGGGGGGTCGTGGGAGGGTGGGGGCCTGCTGGGGAGCAGGGGTGCCTAATACCACTAAAGGCTCATCATCCAGAGGGAAGTTTGCTTCCCTCTGGACGTACATCCCCGGACCCCTCTTACTTCCCACTCTCTCTGTCTCTCACACACACACACGTAGGGAGTTGGGAGGCGTGGAGACATGCGGGGTGGAATGGAGGAGACCATTCAGTGGTCTCCTTGGATGCACCCCGTGGCTACTCGCCTCTCAGTTTTAATTGCACCGAGACACCAAAACACAAAAAACACAACACACAAACAACACCTGAGGGGCATGGCATGCGGTGCATGGCGGGCGGGGCCACTTAGGCGGCCCGGCTCCCGGCTCATTTCAGTCACTGGTGGGGTCCTTCGGGTCTGCTGCTGAGGGCCCGGCCCAGGCCCTGGTCTGCCTCTGGCCTCCGTGGAGGCGAGGTCGCATTTGCATGATCTCACTCACCACTCTTCATTACTGATCACTCCTTGTTACTCATGCTCTGCATGCTGACACAGTCGCTGAGTTGTCTAGTGGGTTTCAATACTAAGTGGTAATTATTAAATTTTTATTTTTTTTTTTGTATTTTTCCTGTGAGTTAGTATCTGGTCGCTGTTATGTCTTTTTCGTTTTGGTTATTATTTAAAAACTCTTAATGACTGGCAGCCCTGTTTTTTCTGTGTGTGTGTGTGTGTTTCTGCTTTTGTAAAAGTTGTAGGAAATTTTCTGGTGTGTTCATGTACAGGTGTAACAGTTTGTTGTCTGGTGATGGTGTGGATTGAAGGGTCGTTTCCTTCTGTCTGTGATCTTTTTGTCTCCTTTCTTCTTCCCTTTTGCTCTTTTTGCTATTTTCCATCTTTTTCTGTCCCCTCCGGTCAGGTCCAGCAAGATTACATAGATTCCGTGATTCAAAGTAAATAAATAAATAAATGAGTCATATTATCAAGAGGATCCTTACCCATAGGCCTCCCCTTGGCAGAGCAAATTTGTCCAGCACGATACAGCAACCAGATTATCATTTTGCTTGCTATGATGCTGGACAGGACAAGTTAAAAAATAAATAAATAAATAAAAAATAAACACACAGAAACACGTTGCGGTTTGTTTGGTTGTCAAATCAAGCTTATTGTCATTTTGCTGTGCATACAACGGCAGTGCAGATGAAATTAGAGGACATTTCTCCAGGATCCACTAAAAAAAAAGAAATAAACCAAATATAAAACTAGTTAAAACATCCACTCTTATGACCAAATGTCAGTTGGTACATCTACCTGCCTTCCGGTTCCTGAGCACCCGACCTGGGATGTTGTCCGGACCTGCCGCTCTGCGTGGGTTGACCCTGGTCAGGGATCCCTGAGTGTCTGCTGCGATGATGGTGAGAGCCGGCCTGATGGAGCCGGAGGACCAGCCCTCTCTCTGATTGTCGGGTTTGTTGCTTCAAACCGTGCAGAGAAGTTGTTAAGCCTGGAAGAGAAGCCCTGTCGTCACCAACCCCCACCTGGTCTGCTAGTCCGTCAGCACCTCTGTGGTCGTCCAGGGTTTTTGGTTGCCACGGGCAGAGGTCTTCGTTACAGTGACATCCTCTACACTTTGCAGTGTAGCTGGTTACTGTCTCAGCATACTCCTCAATGTCAGTCTGATCACCCTGGGACTGAAAACTGGGACTGGGCTGACTTGAAAACCTCCCAGTCAGTGTTCTTGAAGCAGTCCTGTAGAGCAGAGGATGCACCCTCCGGCCAGATCTGGACTTGTTTTTTCACTAGCCTGCTGCTCTTTAAAAGGGGTTTGTAAGCAGGCGGCAGCATAACGATGATCAGAGCGGCCGAGGTGGGGGTCGCGTCAAGTTTAAGTCCAACATGTTCTCTCTGGTTTTAAAGTCCAGAAATTGCTTGATTTGCTTAAAATTGCTTGCAACCACTACAAAGCTGTCTGGGTGTTTAAGAGTTTGCTGATGCAGTGCAGTTCTCCAAGTTCCTCATTGCCTTAGCTTTAGCATTAGCTGCTACGATGACGTTGGTGAATTCCCTCGGCAGGTAGAATGGCCGATATTTCACAATGGGGAACTCTGCTAACTGAGAGCAGTGTTTGGAGCTTCTAACTCAGGAGTCACCCAAGGCTTGGGTGGAACAATTTCTTAGCAGGTATAATGACGTTCTCACAGAGTTTAACATATTGTTTGGAGGCTAACAGCATTAGCACACCAGTCTTTGTTCATATAGATGCAGAGGCCCTCGCATCGGCTCTGACCGGGGTTAGCCTCCTCTCAATGTCAAACGATGATGATGATGTTGTTGGTTATCTGAATCAGGTGTGTTGGAGGAGGAACATGTTAAGACATGCAGGCAAGTCGGTCCTGACGACCTGGACTGAGAGACATTGTCCTAGAAAACCGAGGACGTCACTCTGTGGACAGAAGTTGAAACAAGTTCAAGGTAAACTTAATGATCCACGAGAGGATATTCCTGTGGACGTTCCACAAATCTCACCACACGTCACAAAGACAAGATAAACAAAACAAGATGCCTATTATAAAAACTGAGAATAAAAGTAAGTTTAGCTATTAGCAATGGAAAAACAATAAATAGTGAAAAATAGTACAATAATACCAGTGTCTTGTAATACAAAAGCCAACAGGCACACATGTGAGGAGTCCCTGCATGTGTTTGGAGTATGCTGTTATAAAAGCTAATGGCAGTGGGAATGAAGGACTTGGAAAACTTCACCGTTCCAGTCTTGCTCTGTAAGATTATCTGTAAGATATCTGTAAGATAACTGTAAGAAGCAGTTTGGAGAAAAGGGGTGAGTAACATCACTAAGCATGTGGTGGACCTTTCTTAGTATCATCTCTTTGTACTTCTGAGCAGCAGAGTCTAGTAATATCACTGCTGGGTTCTTTGTACCTTGAAGTTTTTCTGGTCTTTCCTTGCAAAGAACCAAACATGTGGAGAAGACCAAATGAGAAACAGTGTGCAGCAGAGCCTTGTAGAAGACCTGAAGAATGTGACTCTTCTGTCTAAAGCTGCTCAGATTCTATGACATCCTGAAATGACAGCTTGTTGTCTTGGTCCACTCTGAGGTTTCTATAGGCTGACACCTGCTCCACTAGCTCACCGTTTATCAGAGATTAGGGAACTAAATTTGTTAAAATATACATTAATCTCTTTGGTCTTTTTAACTCTGGTCCCGAGAAAGAGTTATGTTGGGGCCCCACGGAAAGCTAAAAACTACAGGGGACAAAGCTGATGGGGCCCCATGCAATGCTAAAAACTACAGGGGACAGAGCTGATGGGCCCCATGCAAAGCTAAAAACTACAGGGGACAGAGCTGATGGGACCCATGCAAAGCTAAAAACTACAGGGGACAGAGCTGATGGGACCCATGCAAAGCTAAAAACTACAGGGGACAGAGCTGATGGGACCCATGCAAAGCTAAAAACTACAGGGGACAGAGCTGATGGGACCCATGCAAAGCTAAAAACTACAGGGGACAGAGCTGATGGGCCCCATGCAAAGCTAAAAACTACAGGGGACAGAGCTGATGGGACCCATGCAAAGCTAAAAACTACAGGAGACAGAGCTGATGGGGCCCCTTGCAAAGCGTAGAGACGCGTGCCGGGTGTCCACGTGCTCGTCCAAGACCCCTCTAGGTTACGGGAACCCAAGCGCGCATGTACTTCCAACGGTCGCCCTGAAATAAATCGTCAAAGTGGGAGTCGCATTTGCAGTTGCGCCCACGATCCACCAGAGGGCGGGCTTCGGAGCAAGCAATGCACTCTGGAAAGTGGGTTTCCCCTGGACGGATCCGGCTGAAACTGACATGACTTGCTCTTTGGATGTATATGAATCGGGCCAGCGAGTTTCATCTCTCTGGGACAACTGTCGGCCGAGCCGTTAGCTCTCAAAGTCGGAAGTGTACGCTACGATATACCTCAACATGGGGCATCCATTCCGAGCCGCGGACAGCGGACCATAACTCGCTCATTCCGGAACAGACACACGCAGGGTACCTTGCCCGACATGTCCTGTGAGTTTCACCTCTCTGGGACGAGGCTTTGTGGAGTTATGAGCTAAAAACCTCACGGCGGCCATCTTTAAAAATCCGGAGCTCCGCGATGGTCACCAATTTTGCTTTGGCATTCTTTTTCTGCTTGGCCCAAATTTCCTTTCAAGGTAGGAGAGGGTTCAAGGAACCCCCTTCCAAATTTGAGCCTTCTAGCTTCAAGAATGGGGAAGTTGTGCGTTTTGGAGGAGCGGGGCCACGTCTAACACTTGGATTTTGGGCTTTACGTCATGTTCGTGGAAGGAAGCTATAACACACTCAGTGGACCTTCAGGAGTCTGTATCTCGAGTTTCTACATGCACCTATGACCGAGTTATGACCGACCTGACGCTCAATGATAGTCTTACACATGTACACCCTTTTTCAAAATGCCATAACTGGACTGTACTTGGTCTGATTTTCTTTAAACTTGGAACACTTATAGAGGGGTTCAAAATGGACAAGTGGTAGAAATTTGGGGACCCTGGCTTAAAGTATGACCGAGTTATGACTGTTGAATTAACCTGTACACGACTAAGGCTTTATTATTGGGCTTCAGGTGAGGTTCGAGTACAGCGGTTATAACTTGGTCATTTCTGGACAGAACGAGCTGAAATTGATGTCACACAACCATTTGGGGTTTCTGAACATATATGTGGAGTTTCATCCATTTTGGTCCAGGAATAAGGGAGTTATTAGCTCAAATGTGACTGCTGCCATATCAATATGCAAACATGTCCAGTGTCTACTGTCCAGTTTAACGATCTTTTTCTGTTCCACGTAAGTTGCACAAAGCATGAGATATGACCAAGTACTCATTGTGCCCCTGGTACCCCACATTGAAACACATACACAAAGTCCCATTTGTGCCCCTGGTCCTCTAGAATGAAACATTAAAATGATTAAAAGTGAGTGGAAAACTGCAATAAACACTGTTGTGTCCCTGGTAGAAGACAGTCCTGTTTGTGCCCCTGGTACTCCACAGTGAAACACCTTGAAAAATTTCACTCATTTCTGTTCGTGCCCCTGGTACTCTATAATAAAAGGTCTAAAAATGAGTAAAATTAAGTGAAAACCTGAAATAAATACTTTATTGGGTCCCTGTTATAAGTATATTCCTTGTGCCCCTGGTACTTCAGCATAAAACACTGAAGATATTCACAAAGTGTGTTCGTGCCCCTGGCACTCTAGGAAAAAAGTCTAAAAATTAGTAAAATTAAGTGAAAACCTGAAAGAAATACTTCATTGGGTCCCTGTTATAAGTATATTCCTTGTGCCCCTGGTACCTCAGCATAAAACACTTATATAGTCACAAAGTGTGTTCGTGCCTCTGGTACTCCAGAATGAGCCATGCATACTACGCTTGACCCCAAAATCCAGCCAAAAATTCAAGTTCCTCAGATTTCCTTCAAACTTGGGTAGAGCAAAGGTGGTTCTTCAAAGAACAACTGGTGAAAATTTCAGGTCTCTAGCATAAAAAATGACCGAGCTAGGCCAGGTTGAATAAATGTGTACGTGTCTAATACTTTAACATTGGAGGTCAGGTGGAGTTCGAGGACAGAGGCCATAAAGTGGTCATTTTCAATGATATCGAGCTGGAAATGATATCACACACTCAGTGGACTTATCTGAGTCCACCTAGCGAGTTTCAGCCCTCTAGGACAAAGTATGACCCAGTTACAGCCTGTGTACACGAACTTGAACTGAGCCTCAATGTTAAAGCATTAGCCGTGTACACATTTCTTCCAAACATACCACATACTTTGAGCTATTGTGCTGAAATTGGAACGTGGGGTCCCTAGGGGCCTCGGGGACATGTGGTGTGAAGATGGTGATGATTGGACAAAGTTGAATTTTTCACACTTTAACACTTTAATACATTTTTTTACCTTGTCTGATTCACTCCAAACTTCACACGCTTGTAGTACATGCCACCAGGACCACGTGGTTTAAATTTCACCCCTCTAGACCCCAGGTTGGGGTAGTTATGGACCTGGGAAAGTGGGCCCATGGCAGGCTTTAGTTTACAAGTGTGAAGAAGGCTGGCGTTTTGCACACAGACTAATGAGCTTCATCATTCTGCTGCACACTTGTAGGGCATGACTTTAGTGATTAGTGACCCGATTTTGGGGTCTCTAGCCCGTTCCCAGGCCACGCATGGCCCAAAAAGGTGAAGGTGGTCTCCACCGGCCATACTTTAACATGGAGGCCTGCTTTGTTAAATTGCGAAATGGGGTGGGGTTTCGCACACAAATGATCTATCTCCACCATCCCACTGCACACTTGTAGGGCATGACCTCAGTTAATACTAATATTGGGGTCTCTAGCCCGTCCGTAGGCCGCGCAGGACCCCGACACATGCGGCAACTGTAGTCTTCTATGCAGTTCTAATGCAAAGTTTTTCAGGGTCCCGAGGGGCCCCAGATTTTGCGTGGGCATGTTTTGCCGCCCCCTCCACCACCCCTGAAAATTTCGGGACCCACAGGGTGCCAGAAAAATCTTTTCCCCATTTTTCACCCAGAAAATAACAGGAGCTCTTCTGCTCTATGACCCTGAGACCATCTTTTTGAAAAGTTGTTCATTTGTGGAGGGAAAATTTTTCATGCGTCTCTGTGTGACGCGGTCTCAATATGTTGTTTGGGGGGCTACGTCGCACGGCTGTCCACGTGCCTATAAAAATGAATTGGGGTTTTTGGTAGGGAAAAGCCTATTGAAAATTCATTGGACATTGACGGTCATTTTTTTGGACAAAATTTGTCCAGTTTTGATCAAATTTGCACCACACGCCCTTTCTCCAGGGCCCTATCAGGATCCAAGAGCTGGGGGCCCTAAACCCTGTCGGATGCTACTTTTTTTTTTACCTGAACGTCGTAGCATTGATGCTAGTCAACTCAGGACGTCCCCCTGATGGCCCCTGTCCAGTTTGGCAACAATCGGACGCAAAACCAAAAAGTTATGGCCTTAATTTATAATCAGGTGAAAGGTCATCACCCACAGGCAATGACGCTGCATTAATGTGTTTGCTTTGGGGAATTTTGGTCAATTTTTGACCCCTCCTATTTCGGAGGGGGCGCTCTCTGAGGTCCCCGGAGGGTCCCCTGTGAACGGCAGTCAAAACCGTCCTGTCCCTTACTCACCCATTCTGTCCCATACAGACCCGTCCTATCCCTTACCGAGCCGTCCTGTACCAACCAGTCCTGTCTCTTACCGTCCTGTCCCCTACCAACACTTCCCGTACAGACCCATCGTGTCCCTTAACAACCCGTTCTGTCCCGTACCAACCCGTCCTGTCTCTTACTGACCTGTCCTGTACCAACCCGTCCTGTCCCTTACCGACCCGCCCTGTACCAACCTGTCCTGTCCTGTACAGACCCTTCTTGTCCTGTACCGACCCATCCCGTACCAACCGGTCCTGTGCCTTACCAACCTGTACTGTCCCGCACCGACCTGTACTGCCCGTCCTGACCCGAACCGACATGTCCTGTCCTTTCCGACCCATACTGTCCCGTCCTGACCCTTTCCGACCCGTACTAACCATCAGATTCAGTACACTGTTCTCTATTAAGTTTTATTCATTTATGGCCTTTAAACAAACTAATAATTACAGGTGTAAAAAAAAAAACAAAAAAAAAACACAAAAACTTTGGATTAAAGTGAAAATAAACATCAGATTTTTGTCCAGTCAGATCAGGCAACAATGAGACATTTCTGTTTAAACGTCATCTTTTTACCGTTAATAATGAAACAGAATTACAACCAAAGACAAAAAACTTCCTGCTTCCTCCAGCAGTGAAACAACAGATAGTAGATGAGATGCTTCACCACGTTCAATTTTTCTCAGCAACGCTGCTCTCTGAGGGAGCAGTGCCCCCCTCCACTCCCCGGCTGGAGGACGAGGAGGTGCTGGAGGTGATGGCCGGGGTGGAGGTCACGCTGATGGGGACGATCCTCTCCTTTCCATCTGGCTGTGCTCTTTTCTGGGGCGCCTGGATCTGTAGCCGGCCACCCACTAGTGAGCAGGTGATGGTCTCCGGGTCAACGCCGTCTGGCAGGTCCAACTCCTGCCTGAACTCTTGACACCTGTAGGAGTAGGAGCCCTTCCCATCATCCTGCTTTTTCTCCATCCTGCCACTCACCCTTAGCTTCCTGCCCACCTGTTTGACCGACAACTCCTTCGGGGAGAACTCCTTTGTGTCCAGGCTGAGGGCAAAGCTGCTGCCATCCGTCCCCAGCTCTTGGAAGGCAATGGGCTTAAAGTCACCTGTGGAGGAGGAGGAGCTGTCGATCTCCTCAAAGATTTTCTGGTGCAGCCTCTCCATGTACTCCATATTCTGCCTCATCTCATGCATGTGGCGGATGATCTCCTGCTCGATTTGGTAGAAGAGCGGCCGGGTCTCAGGCCAGAGGCTGCGGACGGGCCAGTGCAGGTCCAGGAAAGGCCTCATGGTGACGGAGGATGGCTGGAAGATGCTGGGACGCAACATCCTGTTCGGTTTCAGTTGCTCTGCTTCAGTCTGGAGTCTCTATTTGTCTGGCGCTCCTTCTCCCTGGCTGCTTTTATACCCTGACACCCCCACCAGCACCCGCCCGTCCAGCACTGCCAGAAAGTTCCAGCAGCATTCCTGATGTGTGTGTGAGTGTGTGTTCACCAGCTTTTTAAAGACTGTGACTGAGTCGTGTAGCAGAAATAGAACAAAGCTGAGGCGTGTTGGCATGCAGCAGCTGAACACACACACCGTTTGTTTGTAAGGAGTGATTCAAACACAACACATTCCTGGTTCCTAAAATCCGAAACCACCTCAAAACCAGGTCAGAACTCTTTATCACCCCCATAAAGCCCAGCGACCAAATCAGGACCAGACACGACAGTTATCCAAAACGCACACACACACACAGATTCCTGTTTCTATTACTTCTGAGGACAGCCCACAGTAAAGGCCCCCAAAGTTTATGCTGGACGCAGAAGATGGACGGTCACTTTTGTCTGCACCAGAGCCGTCGATACACTCAGAGCCGCGACACTCTCATTGACTCCTGTGTAGAAAACATGGCGGCGCACTTCTGGGTTACTGGAGACGTTCAATAGTTCCAAACACCGGATCAGACTGCGTTCATCGCCAATGCTTCCATTTGTTTTCAGAGGGAAGCTGATGCAACATCAGTCTTATAAGTCACGAAAATGCATGTACATTCTGTCAGATGTCCTGCAATAAAATAATTATGTCTGTTCAATGTTACTAGTTTTTGTTTAAATGTATTTTGTCATTGTATGTTATAGATATTGTCTTTTTACCCCATGGCCTCCCAGCTTTTTTCTTTAGTACGAATAAGTGTGTTCACAGTCTTCTATTATTTATTTCAGTGTACTGATCAAGTGCATTGCTATCGATAGATTCATAGAATTTGATGTTCAATATGACTTTGGTTAGTGGAAACGTATTATCACCTTGTTCTCATATTGCTGGTTATGTTTAGCCCGGTGCCCAGAGATGACATTTCAGGGTCCTGTGTTGTATTTTAGGGTTAGGGTTAGTTTTTTCCTGTTCTGGAGATTTTAATGCGTAGTAGCAGGGAAAGCTCGGGAGTTTGTAATACTTTTCATGAATTCTCTGTTAGGCTTTGGTTACTAATACTTAATTATTAACACCTATGAGACCATTTTAAAGACAACCATTTTTGACATGACACTAACAGGTGGGCAGAGGTTACTGTAGCATATCCATTTTATGTTATTTTCTTTGTTTTATTGATGATCTTCAAATCTTTTCACACATTAGCTTTATAATGTGTGGTTGGCGAGATGGTAAGCAAAAAGTTACGAGCAGCCACTGTTTAGCTGTAGCTATTGATTTAAGTGTTTTTTTTTTGTGGAAATCCTTAAAATAAATTCTTTGTTGTTTTAGGAGTATTATCCAATCTGTTATAACTTTAAGTTTGCTTCCCTCTGAACCTGCAACCCCCAGACCCCTCTTCTTCCACGCTCTCTCTTGCACACACACACACACACACACACACCCACACACACACACACACACACACACACACACACACAAAGGGACTTGGGAGGCATCCACGTCATGCGGGGTGGAGCGGAGGGGAGCATTTAGTGGCCCATGTGCAGCTCCACTCCCTCACTTATCGCCATCTCATCCAGGGTAAGAACACACTCCTTCTCTAGTGTATTCATGCCAGCTGCCTGAAGTTTTAGCGTGTCAAACTCCTCACCCAGTCCTCCCGGCTCTAGCTTAATATTTTGCATCCTCTGCTGTAGGGTTGGAATGCTTGGCAGTGGATTGTCTGTGTCTATGTTTTATACTGTCAGCCCAGCAGCAAACTGCAGTTTTATGCCCTTTTTGATTGCTTCATTTATCCAATGAATTCTCCTGTTTCTTTATCATTAGGGCTTGAATTTGGTCCCTGCCAAGTGTGGAATGAACTTTCTTTTGAAGACAATTATTTGTCTAAAATTTATTCTTTTTTGTTGAGTCAGGTTTCTTTCTGCTTTTGTCCTCATATCTCTCCCTTCCCTTAGGTTCCTTAGATGTCAGCCTCCTGTACTGGCCCTTGATGTGGTGGCACTGGCTGACCCTAACCCCTAACTGCTCTGGCAGACTGGGAGGTTTCAGCCCTGCAAAGCTGTGAGAAAAAGCCCTCACACTATTACAGGTTTCTGGATGACATCTGGGGAGTGTGGACCCACTCAGAGCAGCACTTTGAGGTTTTACCTGAGCACCTTAAATAATCATAATTCATCCATTTCACTCAAATCAACGAGGAACACACACACCATAGATTTTTTAGTCACAACTACATATAAGGAACATAATTTTTTTTACAGACTCACAAATTGGACATAAAAGTCTTTTTTAAACCCACAGATACTCATGCCCTTCTATACAAAACCAGTTTCCATCTGAAACACACTTTTGCTGGCCTGGTAAAATCTCAACTGCTGAGGTTCAATAGGATCTGCACACAGCAGATTTTGCTGCAGCCACTAAAGTGTTGTTCCACTCTTTGGCCAATAGAGGGTACTGTCGCTCCTTCCTCAGAAAATGTCCTTCCTGCAAATAAAACCAATCTTAGCTTTAGTAATTAATTATTCTCCCCCCACAGTGAAACTGGTCTATGTGCTCAGGAACAACTTCCAGGACGTGCACCCAAACACTGGGTTCCTAAAATATCACCAAATGATTGGTGCTTTTAGGAGGAACCAGAATTTAAAGGATCATCTTATTAGAGCTAAGGTGAAACCTCTCTGTGAACCTAAAACCAGAGATTTTGGTCAATTTTTCCAACATCGTCAGTGGTTATGCAGTCACTATAACCAACAATGTTTTTGTATCTGAATGTAGAGGGAACCAACATTCAAAAAACTGTATATATGTACTTACCTGCAAAGTGTGTGGCCTCCAATATGTGGGTGAAACTGGTAACACTCTGCTGACCAGATTCACGCAGCACAGATACAACATCCTGAGGAAGAAGAAAACTCACACGAGACTGGCCCAACATTTCCTCTTACATGGGTGGGAAGCAGTCAGTGCCACGGTGGCTCAGACAAATCCCAGGTGGTCCACGGCCCAGAGACGCAGAGCTGAGAAAGTATGGATTGCTAGATTAGAAACGGTACATCCTAGAGGTCTTAACGAGAAGGGCTTTAAATAACCATCTTGGTCATTAATCATGCCATTGTTATTATTGTCATACCTGATTAGCATACCCTTCCAAGATCACATTATTACTATATTCATGTCTATTCCCTTTAAATGTATTTGGTACTTTTTAATCCTTTGCCAGGGACTTCATGCATAATCCTAACCTCAGTGGACCCTAACTGCTGTTTTACATCTTGTTTATAGCCTGACCAAGGCCTTTTGCCCTAATCCTAACCTCCTCTGGCCCCTAATTTAGTCCCGTAGGAACCCCTTACCATGGATTCCACGCCTAATCCTAACCTCACTGAACCCTATTTCGCCTCCGGCGGCAGAGCTGATTATTTTTTTTCTTTTCTCTTCCTAACCTCTTGGGCCCCTGAAATTATACCCTTATCCTAATTAATTTATTAACCCCTGGTAATCTGAGACTCAATCTGTTATTTCATTAATATATATTTGAATTTCTAAAATTAATTTATTGCATCCTCATTTATTTGAGGCTTTCCTTGTGATAACATCTTACTTGGAGAGGTGACCTATGGAGGGAGGGGGGCCTCCAGAAACAGGAGTGAGATGGCCAGTGCACAGAAACTCAAAAAGGAAAAAAACTTAAGAGAAAAAACTCAAGACAAAGAAAGATAAAATGAAACTCAAATAAGGAAAAATGAAAGCTCAAATTAAACATTGGACCCCTGAAGAAGGACAAATAGTTCTGAAACGTAGCTGCAGCAGGCCAGGGCATAAAAGCCAATTTCGCCAGCACAGAGTCTCAGTTCCAAGGATGTTTGCTGTGGGATGGAGGGTCGAGAGAGCCCAATTTTTTTTGGCCTACTGATGGAACCTGATCAGTGAGCCACTTTGAAACATGGTGTGTCTGGTGTTGAATGGCTCCTTCCTAGGCTACGAGCCAGTTTAGGTGCGTGTGCACTTCTCCTGCCACCTTTTCGGTGATGGGAGTTCTGTCCCTTCTCTTTACTATACACTAAACTATACACTACACTGTATACTACATGAACACACTACACTGTACACTACACTAAACTATACACGACACTACACTAGAATAGAATAGAATAGAATAGAAATACTTTATTAATCCCTTTGGAGAGTCCTCAGGGAAATTTGGGTACCAGCAGCAATACAACACCAACAGTAAATCAGGATAAGCACAAGACACAATATATACAGGTACAAAGCGAAATAGAGGCAAATAGAATGCAATAAATAACAATAATTGCAACTATTGCAAATATTGCAACTGTTTGTATGGGTTATTGCACAAATGAATTATTGTGCATGTGTTGTATCAGGCGGACTGCACACCTCCCTCTCCTCCCTCCTTCTCCCCCTCCTGCCTAATGCAGAGTTGTACAGTTTGATGGCTCGGGGGACAAAGGAGTCTCTGAGCCGGTTGGTCCTACTCTTGGGGAGGAGCAGCCTGTTACTGGTCAGGCTTCTCTGTGCACTGATGACAGTGTGCAGAGGGTGACTGGCATCATTCACAATAGCCAGTAGTTTTTTTAGTGTTCTCCTCTCTGCCTCTGTCACCAGGGAGTCCAGCTTCATGCCAACCACAGAGCCCGCCCGTCTGATGAGTTTTTCCAGCCTGTTAGCACACCTTTTTGTCATGTTACCCCCCCAGCAGACAACAGCATAAAAAAGCGTACTAGCCGCCACAGACTGATAGAACATCCACAGGATTTTCCTGCAGATGTTAAAAGATCTCAGTCTTCGCAGGAAGTACAGACAGCTTTGGCCCTTCTTGTACAGGTGATCTGTACAGCATGTCCAGTCCAGCTTGTTATCCAGCCACAACCCGAGGTACCTGTAGTTGTCTACAATCTCCACTTTATCGTCCCTGATGGTCACTGGACGTGGTTGTGGGCTGGACTTCCTGAAGTCAATAACCAACTCCTTAGTCTTTGAGGTGTTAAGCTGGAGATGGTTCATCTGACTCCAGGAGACAAAGTCACTGACCAGATTCCTGTACTCGTCCTCTCCATCATCCCTGATACACCCCACAATGGCTGTGTCATCTGCAAAATTCTGGATGTGACACAGCTCTGAGTTGTAACAGAAGTCTGAGGTGTAGAGTGTGAAGAGGAGGGGGGCCAGCACCATCCCCTGGGGTGCTCCTGTGCTGCTAATAACAGTGTCAGATGTGGTGTCCTTTAGCCTGACGTACTGCGGTCTTTCTGTGAGGTAGTTAGCAATCCAGGACACCAAGCAGGGGTCCACCTGCATCTCCCTCAGTTTATCCAGAAGCATCAGGGGCTGGATTGTGTTGAAGGCACTTGAAAAATCCAAGAAGAGGATCTTCACTGTGCCCCTCCCCTTATCCAGATGTACTTGGACACGGTGTAGGAGAGAATAGCATCCTCCACACCCACACCTGCGTGATAGGCAAACTGTAGGGGGTCCTGGGCCTTTTGCACTTGCGGCTTGAGGAGATTGAGGATGAGCCGCTCCATCGTCTTCATCAGCTGGGATGTAAGTGCCACCGGTCTGTAATCGTTCAGCTCACCAGGACGTTTTTTCTTTGGAACTGGAACAATACAGGATGTTTTCCACAGGGTAGGCACTTTCCCCAGCTGTAGGCTGTGGTTGAAGACATGCTGAAGTGGTTCCCCCAGTTCAGCAGCGCAGGTCCTAAGCAGACGAGGAGGCACAGTGGGCTGGTCAAAGCGGTTAAGGAAGATGTTCAGCCTGTTTGCTTCTTCCACTGTCTCCCCCGCTGTTATGGCCTTTGATCTGAAGCCTGTGATGGTGTTGACACCATCCCAGACCTCCTTCATACGGCTCTCACTCAGTTTATCCTCCACCTTCCTTCTGTAGGTGTCCCTCGCCACCTTCAGGCATTGTTTCACCTCCTGCTGTGCTGATTGCATTGCCTCCTTGTCATGGTTCATGAAAGCCACCTTCTTCCTGTTGAGGGCAGCTTTGACATCTTGTGTTATCCAAGGTTTGTTATTTGGATAGCAGTGGACAGTCTTATTGGGGGAGACTACGTCCAGCGAGAAGTTGATGTAGTCCGTCAGACAGTGAGTCTGCTCCTCTATGTCCTCACCATGTTGTCTCAGCAGTACATCCCAGTGATTGAGCGTGTGGTTTTAGACATCCTTTTGACCAGGGGGGTGTACTGTGGCTGTAGGTATACCAGGTTGTGGTCAGACTTTCCAAGTGGGGGGACAGAACTGTGGTGTAACTTAAGTAAACAATCTGTAATGACAGTAGTTACTCAGTGGGAAGGCATGAGGGAAGGAGTGTTTGTGTAACGGGGATAGTGACTATGTTAGTGATTTTATACAGCTGTAGTAAAACTGTTTACTGTTTTATTTGTCTTATTTATAAAAGATATTGCAAATGCGTGTTATCGTCTAGCTCATGAGTTGTTTTCTTTTGCATAGCTGATCGTTGTTGAATGTGGCACAACAGTTTATAGCTCACTGCAAACTGATGACCCTTGATAAATGGGACACTCTGAAAGGGATAAAAGTGTTATTAATTAAAGAAACATCAAAATATTGCCATGGTGGTCATTGTTAAAAAAACACTGGACATTAAATGGACAACTTGAAACACAATTTAAAAAACAAATTGTTTAATTTTTGTTCCCTTTTAATAAAAGCATCCCTCTGCACTTAAATCTTCAAACTGTTAAAATGCAAATGTACTAATAGATTTCCTGGAGACGTTAAATAAGATTCAGATACATTTTATTTAGATGATTTTTATACCAAAAAGCCACTATGCTTGTTTACTGGAGGACACTGTATTTCAACTCTAGGGCTGGGTCAGCCCTCTCCTCATTGAGCTGCGGATCCTCAGGACTCTGTCCTGGCTAAGAGTACCCGGTCCTGGCCTCTCCTCCATCTCAGATGTAGTTTCGACTGCTGTTGCTACTTTCAGGAAGAAGAAATTCAGTTGACAAACCAGTAAACAGTAAATACATGAGAGAGTTAGTGTCCAAATAATGTGCAAGTGGTGTGTGAATCCTGTGTAATTCTAGTAAAACCAACACACGCTCTACACAGTGTAACTGGCTGGAATCTACACACACTGTCCACAACACAGCTAAACACCAAGGTGTTTCTAGATACAGAAATCCTCACACATAACACCTCTTACCTACATATGAGCGTACAAGCGTATATAATATAAACAGAACAAAAGCAACATTGTTTACTTTAAATCAGCTCTACACACTAAAATCCAGTCATGCTTTGGGTCTGTCTCTGGACAGATACCAGAAATCAATGCGTTCCAGCTCATTAGAGCACAAACATGTTTGTTGTACAAAAATTCAACAACAGAGACATTTTTACATATTAAGACTAAACATCATCAATATATTAAAACCTCTCAGGTGTCCATGTATGCATCTTCATCCTAAACTATGTTATACTTGTTAATTCTGAGTTCATCCTAGATTCATTAAGGTAAAATATGACGTACATGTTTCTCTCATTACCGTTAAGAAGACTTTCATAAATTTTCTTCGTGGTATCGAGAGCATCCTTCATGTCCTCGGTGTTAATTAACCATGGACACATGCACCATAAATCCTCCTTCCTTCTCCTGGCCAGGAAGAGGATGGGATGCCTCTCCAAAAGCTGCCACTTATGAAGCTGAAAAAGAAGTTAACACAAAAAAATAGAAGTTAAAGTTTAGTTGTGAAAGTCTAGTATTTTAAAGAGTTTATGAACTGCAATGTGCTTGTCACCTTTGCCTAATAGTAACCTTTGTACTACCACTTATTTAGCAAAGGCCTGAACTGTTGTGGGAATAATGCAAAAATATAATTCTGTTAGTGGTCAAGCAGATTTGTTTCTAGTTATTGTGAATACCACAGTATCATTAAATTTATATAGTCCATTTATTCCGTCTGTTTAACCTTGAACCAGTGGTTGAGGCAGTCTGCTGACATGGAAACAAAACATTGTGGAAAAGATGGGAATATATGAGAGTAGACTTCCACCTACACCCTGTCCATCTTTGCTGTTACTGTTCCCTTTGTTGTCATTTGGTTTTAATTGTTTTTGTTTTTAGATGTTTTAAACAATCTTGAAAATACTAATAAAAAAGCCAAAGGAGGAGCAGACCAACTGTACAAAAGCATGTTTTTCTGCACTGTTCAAGTGATTCAGATCAATATACAATTCAATATATTAAATTTAGAGCATAAAGTTTTTGTTTGTTTGTTTTCTAGGATAAATGCAGCAGCAATGACGTTAAAAAGATCTATTTTTACAATGAGGCAATTCTCTTTTCTGTTCATCATAAACAGTTAATCTGTACGTCTGCAGGGATTATTAGATAGTATTTTATGAGAACCATTGGGTAGAGAAAAACGTACCAGCAAACTTGTTGAATCGTGGACTTTATTGATGCTGCTGTTCTTCTTTCCATTCCTTGGAAAATTTTTCTTTTTGTTTTTGCTGTTTGCTGCCACAGTGTTGGCATGTTTTAGAAGCCACTCAATCATCTTCTGCCACTGCCAACATTTCCTTTGAGTAGGCATCTGGAAAAGGAAACACGTGTCACACATTTTCTTACCATATACCCACGATACAGAAAAGCTGTATCATCTACTACTGATTAGATACCGCTGACTCGAATGGAGAATAAATGTTTATAATAGAAACCATTACATTAAAGATGGATTCATTCTGAAAATGTGAATATAAAATTATGTGCATCATCTGTTTTTAGCCATACTGCTTTTGGTCATTTCACATGAAGAAATTTAACATCTGGTATTAACCGTGCTGTCTACAAATGGTTTACACAGGGGACAGTTTGTTTAGCTACAAGGCTCACCTGTTATATTTCCTATAGCTCTCACTATGCCTTCCTTGGGCATGATTTTTAAATACAAAAAGTACTTATCTAATGCTGTCCAGCTCTGCGGGCAATTTTTAATTTATTTTATTTATTTATTTATTTTTATCGCGTTATTGAGAATATGCAAAATGACAACGTCACGGTTCATGAAATTAAAACCATCTGTTTTGTCTGTGTTCCCCACACCCGTTTAATGTCATCTAAAATACGCGTCTTTATGGAAAACAATTTTGTGTAATTTGCAGGGTATCAACTAAATTTGCGGTGCTAACATACCCGCAATGGTGAACCTAGCTCATTCAGCAGTGTACATTTGAGCGACTGGAAACAAAATTACATCAAGCACTTATTACAGTTTCAGAAAAATACTGCATAGCATTCACATACCTACTCTTTGTACTCTGTACTGAATGTGGCAGGTGTCATATTGTCTTTTAGCTTGGGTGACTGATTCACCCAGGGCTTCTCTAATGATGTTATGGGCTAGTTTCAACCGCTCACGCATTTGCTGCACATACTCTGGGGGTGAAGCTGTAGAATCAGAGTCTGGAGGTAACCCAGCTGCAAGGTCCACTGGCTCACTTATTTCACATTCAAACATCATGAGTGAAATGTGTGTGAAACCAGTAGCACTGTGTTTTGGTAGCTCTATAAGCAATTACAGCGTATGGGATCAGGTCCTAATCCCAGTGACAATGTTCGGCAGTAGTGGCCAGCATCTTTTTAAGTGTGGCATTGAAACGTTCCACCTGGCCACCAGACTGGGGTCGAAATGATGTAATGTGGGTTTTCTCAATGCCAAACAGACAGTACATTTCTTGGAACACCGCTGACTCAAAATTACACCCTTGATCACTGTGCAGAGTGAGGAATTCCAAAGCGACACACCCATTTGGATGCAACAATGTCTGAATGCGGGGTATGGGTATGCGTTGGTGATGGTGTCTACACAAAGGCGGTACATACCATCTTTTTTATGCACCATGACAATTGGTGAGGCCCTGCTGCTGTGGCTGGGGTTGGCAAGGTCGCTCTGGAGGCTCTCATTGATCAGTTGGTTGGCGTGATGCTGCTTTTCTCCAGTCATCCGACAAGGGAACTATTTCACAGGAGCTCCAGGCCAGGTCACTATGTCATGTTTCACCAGACCAGTCTGTCCTAGGTCACCAGGTCCCCTAGAAAAGACACATTCATAGGCACACAACAGGTTAGACAGTTTAAGTCTTTCATCCTCATTGAGGTCTTTGGAACTTTGGACGTAGAGTTATTGGCGGTCCTATGGGACTGCAGGGCTGAGAAGTCTGTCTTTCTGGGAACGCTGAGCGAGGACAGAGCTTCAGCTGGCTGGAGAAGGCCTGCAATGGAACCTTCCTTTATAGGGACAGCCTTGTTGCCAGGGTTAAAGAGGCACAGTGGGACAATATTTGTGGTCTGGCTACTGACGAGGACCCTGGTATTTTGTGCTTTCCAACAAACTCTTTTGTGGGGCTTATCATTATGTCTTCCTGAATGCTTGGTTCCAACACACATTGCCTCCAACCAGGTACTCCTGTCCAGGTTCAACAACTACAATTGTTGGCTTCTTTCACAGTGTGTGACCATTGGGTGGTCTCTGGTGAAAGTAGGACACTTCCTCTCTGAACAGAACTATGCGATGATTGCCGAAATCCAGGCTGGCCTCGGCTTAAGTAAGAAAAGGGTGGCCAAGCAGCACTTCATTGCCTGCTATGTCAACTACCAGGAAGTCTACTTCAACTTGATGATTGTTTATACTCACAGGCATGTTGGTCTCAACCAGCACCAGTACATGTCGTGGTCCCACCCCGAGCAAAGTCTCTACACAGAATGGCCGAATGTCGAAGGGGCAGCACGCTCCTCCTTGCTCCACTGTCCAAGATTTTACATATCTCCATCCCATACATGCGCATATGGATGCTAATTTCACTGTTTTGGACTTTAAGGTGGAGCACAGTGAGTTGTGGGCTTTCGCGAGTAGGTCCTTGAGTAAAACCCTTATTTCCCATATTTCACCGTGGAGATGAACACTGGTGCTGTTTGTGACCTCAACCACCACAGTTATGGCAGCGAATGTCACCCTTTTAAGAGTTCTGCGGCTGCTTTTGCATCTTTACAAATGTACGTGAGACAGAAGGATCAGGTGAGGGGCTAGCTGCTTGTGTGGTGGCAGTTACAGTCTCATTTTTGTCCCTCTCTCTGACAACAGTGGACCAGGGTTGGTGTTCTTTGAGGTTGCAGCTACCCGGCTGCATGACGCTGGTGATGTATGTTGCAGCCCTCCTTGTAGTTTCATGGCAGTTGGCTATTTCATAAGCTCGGGCTAGTGTGGCTGGACGCTTTTCTAACTAATTCTGCATCACCCAGTATATTTGTGAAAACTTTAACCACTTTAGCGTCCTGCTCAGCCTCTGACCAGTCCCCATAAGCTACAGCTAATATCCTATAAATATCATTCCGGAACACATTAAGATTTTCACTGCATTTACGCACTCTTTGCCTTAGCTCTGCTGCCACAGCCGCTGCGTGATGCGATGAAGGACCGTAAGCTGTTACGAGTTCCTCCAGTAGGCGGCAATAGTCTCATTTGGATGAACGGGGGTTTCTGTGGACTATGGTTCCCACTGCTCCAACGAGACAGAATTTCAGGTGGACAGCCATTGTCTTGACTGACCAGCAATTTGCTTCAGCACTGCTCTCAAATAGGTGCAGAAACTCTCTCAATGGTGTGCTGCCATCAAACTGGCCAGGCCATGAAGTGGGGACTGTCTCTTTAGAGTCGTAGCCCTCATTGCTGTCCGATTGAGAAGGCCATAGGGTGGCAGAGGGGCTTTTATGTGAGGATGAGTGGCAGCGATGTTTCCGTTGGGAATGTCCACTTTTAACTGTCTTTTCTGCATTCATGCAGGGATGTAATAGAGGAACTGTGTCTGCTTCTGGGTTGGAAGTAGCTGGTGTGCTATGTACAAAACTTTCTGTATGAGCAGCGGAAAATGGCTTGGTGTCTGCACAATGCACTTTGAATGACACATTTGGTGCAGGATAGTGGGACATATAATGGCCCGGTTCCCCCGTGGGGCTATGATGTTGCCTGGCGGCCTTGGATAAAGGGTTTGTGGGGGCAAACTGATCGGGGCTTCTGACCGCCATGTACACATCTCCGCTATTAGCATGTGTGTTAGCGCAGCCCTCATCACACCGAAATGGGTTGTAATCTTCACATTTCCATCGAGAAGGTAGCGAGCGGCCGTTGTGTTGTTTAGCTCAGAGATGCTACCATTTTATTTATGTAACAGTTACTCGGCTTTTAGCAGTTATTGTCCTTTTATAATTAGGTGCTCACCAGTCTTTTAACAATGAGAAAGTCCTTTCGTGGTCGTCAATGTTAACCTTTCCCGTTCTCCTCTTTTGACCGTGATCGGAAGAAATGGGGGAGATCCAGCTTCTCCAGGGCCGAAGTAGCATCCGCTTTGGGGTTAACTCCCTAAACTACTCTCTGCACTTGTTAAAGCGGTGAAACAGAATCACACATATTCCGATTTCTCTGGAAAAATAAACCTCCCCGGATCAGTTTAAAACATTACAGAAGCTGAAAGACAGGGGAGGATTAGACCTGCCTAACTTTCAACATTACTTCATAGCTAATAGGTTGCAATATGTCCTAAAATGGCTCAAACCTAGTCCACTAGATGACCTGTGGATAGACATAGAACAAACATTTTGTGACAATTTGGAAATTTCTGATCTTCCTTTTTTCAGCTCAAGTATAAAAAAGCTAAAGTGCTTCAAAAGTGTCAACATCAGCACTTCTCTGACAGCCTGGTGGGAATTTCTCAAAAAAACCAACTCCTCAGTAATACCATGTAAACTCACACCCATCTGGAACAATCCCGATATCCTACTAAACAAAAATATACTAAATTTTAATGAATGGATTAACAAAGGAATTAAATACTTTCAACATATTATCCATAACAGAAATATTTTATCTTTTAATACACTCTCATCACAATATGGGATTAACAGCAACAAAATATCAACAACTCAGAACCATAATACAAAATTCCCCCTTCACCAAACAGACTTGGAACTTCCTCCAATGGTAGCAGATTTTATGGACCTCTGTACCCCAAAATTACTTTAAAAAAATATACAGATTAATGCTAAAAGTAGATGATTCAAATTCCCTACCTACTTTGAAATGGGAGAAAGATTTATCCATCAATGCTAGTCAACCATTTTGGCTACAAATATGTGTTAATGCCTTTAATATGACAGACAGCCCAAATTTACAACTCATACAATACAAAGTCCTCCATAGAACGCATTATACAGGACAAAGGATGTTCAAGATGGGTCTTAATCACTCAGATATCTGCACACAGTGCACAGCCCATATGGAAAAGAAATATAAAAAAACTCTTGTGGATCACATGAATCATTTGAGTCATTTCTTTCATACATGATGATAAAAAGGATTACATAAGGATCTGTGTATGTGGTATATGAGGAAAGTACATATCAAAGTATGTTTTCCATAGTTGTTCCATATAATTTCTGCAGTTTTTTAATATATGTCTGTTATAAAGACGTATGCTTTACATATATCAACAAATGTTTTTAAATATAGTTTTTGTATAAATTGTGAATGTAGTTTGCAGGGCCATTTTTATATTATATGTCATTTAATAAAAATGTATAGAAATATGTACCATTACATATGTTTTTATCTGCATGTAAAGGCAAAACAATATCATGGTAAACTATGTTTTTTATATTTGTCCTGTAGGAATTCCAAAATCTTAAATTATAAAAAACACATACATTTAATTAATGATTGGTTTACAGATTCAAGTTAATACCTTAAAAACAAATTAATAAATGTGACAAAACTTCCATTTGTCCCTTTACTACTACAACTGGATCAAAGTGAGTTATAAACTAACGATGCAGACTGTCTGGTCAGCTAACAGAACAATTACTGTCTAACATGACATTTACAGGGCTGCAGTAGGGCTGAGCCCTATGGCAACATTTTTATATCACGGGTTTTTAAAAATCATATCGGTTTTACAGTAGTTGACAGTATTCTTTTTTTAATACAAATGTTCTTACCAACACTATCTTCTAATGAGAATTACTGCACTTGATTGGCTTTAAATAGACCAATTTATTGTCATGATGTGTCATGTTGTGTTTTTACATGTCCAGACACAGGTAAACACGTACAAAAAAGTATGGTTGCCAATAGGGTGACAGTAATTATGTTGAAAATTTAGAATGATAATGGTTTTAGCCAAAAGTTAACCATTTTTATCACCGAACATCAGATGAGGTATTTCAACTGGTAATAAGCTAGGAAAGGAATAAAGCATATTTTCTTTCCTGTGTAAACCAACAAACATTCCACAAATTAATATAAAAACCTTTGAAGTTTCCCCTCAATTCAAATAAGGCTACACAACAGCTTAGCAAATGCACAGTCGCTCGTGTTCAACTTCAAGAAATGACACAGCTTAAGATGCGTCATGCAATGTTCAAGTATTTACCAAATTAAAAGTGCAACTTAAGTTAACAACCAACCAATAATTTAAATAACTTATTAATTCTATGCAAAACACTAAAGAAAAAACAGCTTTGTTTGCATCAATAAAAAAAAATCACAAAAGCCAGGCACCTTGAGAGCTCTCACTGGCAGCCATTCCCTATTCCTGTTAAAAACGTTCTTTTTCACACGTTGTGGTGTTCGTGTCCAGCAGTGAAATCGGTCCCCGCTGAAACACTGTCCCACTACCCACGTTCCGGATGTTATTTGGGCTATTCACCGGTATATGAAAAATGAATACGAAATAAACGAAAATAAGCGCCGGTTGTCGGTATGCACCAGTATACCGCACAGGCCAAGGCTGCAGTTTATAAATGCTGTCTTACCAAATCTGTAATACTGATAAAAAGACACAAATGCTGGGCAAATTTAAAATTCAGTTAATTTTATTTAGAATGAACTAATATTAACATGAAACACTGATATTAGATCAAAATATTTAACCTTATCCCAGGTCTTTTATTAAAAGAGCAAACTAAACATGGATAGTTTTTGCTGCTTAAGTTTGAACATAGGCAAAACTAGGGTGGGATAAAACCTACCCCCTTATAACATTTCCTCTAGAATAGAATAAACATGGCATGACGTTATAACAATAGCACAAAATGTGCCAAACAAGCCATTAAAACTCAGTTTTAGGGGATTCTGTAACAGAAACATTTTGACTTTTGGCTCGGAGCGCTGTGATCTTGACATTGATTGTGGTACCAGTGCTGGGGGGTTGGGTCCCAGGCCACCTCTCAAGAGTTGCACCTCTATATGTTATATGTACAAAAATAAGGTGGGGGGATCAGAGTACAAGTATACTAAATATAACATTAATAGTGCAACCTTTGTTGAAAAATTGACTATCAAATGCAAAAATATACTTCAGACTACAAAATACTTATTACCCTAAATTTGTTCATTTGTTTATTTGCTGCTGAACAAAGAAAATACATCCCAGAGGGACTGAAACAACAAAGAAATCTGTAACCTACGACAGCATATTATGAGAAGAACAATAATACACCCGAATATAATACAGTATATAATAAAAAGATCAGACAGTAGAATTTGTTGTTCATGGTCCTACATCTAAAAAACAAGAATAAATGGCTATGTTATCATTTGTCAAACTTATTGGATAAACAGTACCAGTCAAAAGTTTGGACACATTTTCTCGTTAAATCTAAGGGTAAAGTGTGTCCAGACTTTTGATTTGTACACTATTTGTTCTTTAAATGTCAACCAGTATGACCCATGCAATAACAGGAAAAGCCTTATTTAATAGTTAGGAATATACCTCGCTTTACGAAAAAAAAAAAAAAAAAAAAGCTCAATTTAGCCAAATTTAATGTTATTGCATGTTAAAAACTTTTACTGAATTTACACTTTTCCCTTCAATTTTATCATCATAATATGTGTTTTAGTCATATGTCTCATTTGTGGCAAAACAAGCAAGTCCTGTGTTTTTTAGGATACTTAACATAGTTTTATTTCACTGATGATTCATATGAGTTTGATATTACATTTTTCTTGTAAGGGTATTGTGTGTGGAATTATTGCTTTTAGAAGAACACAAATCATACAAGTTTCATTTTATACATTTTTTCTATGAATCTTATATATGGTTTCTTTCTCGTATGCATTACATACATGTTTCACACAAGACAGATACAAACTTTACAAGATTTATCCATCCATCCATCCATCCATCCATTTACTTCCGCTTAGTTGGATCGCAAGGGCAGCTGTCTAAGCAGGGAAACCCAGACTTCCCTCTCCCCAGCCACATTCACCAGCTCATCCGGAGGGATCCCGAGGCGTTACCAGGCCAGCCGCGAAATGTAGTCCATCCAGCATGTCCTGGGTCTTCCCCGGGGCCTCTTTCTGGTGGGACATGCCTGAAACACCTCACCAGGGAGGCGTCCAGGAGGCATCCTGACCAGATGCCCGAGCCACCTCATCTGGCTCCTCTCGATGTGGAGGAGCAGCGGCTCTACTCTGAGCCCCTCCCGGATCACCGAGCTTCTCACCCTATCTCTAAGGGAGAGCCCGGCCACCCTGCGGAAGAAACTCATTTCGGCCGCTTGTATTCGCGATCTTGTTCTTTTGGTCACTACCGACAGCTCATGATCATAGGTCTTAAATCTTTTACATATGGGAAGAGTAGAGCGATCAAAGGAACAATAACTGATTTAATGAGCCATACGCAGTTTCACTGTACCGGCCGTGTGTACTTAGGGTTGCATGGCTTAATCTTTGAGACAAGCATATACTACTGGCAGGATCAACCAGGTAGCCCTGCTCAAACCCGAGGAGCGGGTCCCCGGGAGAGAGTGATGGAGAGAGGAGGGGAGAGGGAAACGAGGACGGAGGGATGGCGCTAGACCAGAAGGAGCAGCAACTGGGAGGACCAGCCCCTGTCTCCGACCGGCGCCACCGCATCACCTGCTCACCGGCCCCACTGGCCGTGCGAGCTGGGCTCATGTTTGTTCGCATGCGGGCGTAGGACTGCCGCAAGAGGGCAGGGTTCAAAAAATATTGTGCTTCCTCGGAGGCACGGCTGACACGGCGGGGTCCCACCGACTGGTACTCGGGGTTGGACTTTGTGCATTTTACGGCCGGGTCCCACTCATACCCCTGGTACTCCAGGTGCGACTTTTTGACTATCTCTTTTCCTTTTCCTGACCGAGTCCAGCATTTACACGCTGGCTGAGCATGGATCCAGGAGGCGCACGTTCAATTTTCAACCAGCCAGGCCCGAGCATCACAGAGAAATTGCCGGTTAAAAACGGCAGTGGTCCCAAACTTACTCATTTCCACATGGATCGAGCTGAAATTCGTGTGTCCAGGTCCTCAGGGGATGATGAGCCAACCTGAGGTGTTTTAGCCTCCCATGAGCAGCAGTTCTCCAGTTATCAGCAAGAGTTCCTGGAACACCGATCTTTTCCCGTGGGTCTCCCAGAGCCCAGCTTTTACATACTGGCTAGGCATGTTTCCAAGACCCCCGCGTTTGAATTTGCGAGCTCTAGCCCAAAGCATGGAGGAGAAATGCCCAGTTGAAAGTGGTGGTGGGCGGGGTACCTCCAAACACCCAAGCACCCAGCTATGGCTGACCTCCAGCAGACACCCAGGTGGCTGGAGGACCACCAGGGCCCTGGCACACACACCCAGCCTGCTGGTGCATGCCCACTCCAAGCCGCTAAGTCACAGTTACTCCCTCAAAACACCCAGAGTACCACCAAGCACCCAACCTGACCTCCAGCAGACACCCAGCCTGCTGGGGGACTACCAGGGCCCCAGCACACACCCAGCCACCCACCCATCCTGCCTGCCTGACCTCCAGCCTGCTGGGGGACCACCAGAGCCCCAGCACACACCCACTCACCCAGCCTGCCTGAACTCCAGCGGGGCTCCAGCCTGGCCTCCAGCCTGGTGCGTGCCTGCTGCAAGTCAGCCACAACTTCAGTCCAATGCCTAAGTCTAACCTCCAAGCCCCCCCATTCAGCCCTAACCTTAACCCCCTCCAAACCCTGAACCACCCACCAACCCCGCTCCTGGCCCTCCTAACAGCTAACCACGTTGCCTGGCTTTCCATCCTAACCTGTTCACCCACTCTTAACTCTGAACACACCTGTCCTTCTCCCGCGTCTCTAACAGCGCCCATTCTACATCTACACGTGCGGTCCCCCAAAAACGGGAGTGCATCTCCGGAACCGGAACTCCCGCAACAAATCTGAGCGAACCCCAGGAAAGCCCATGCCCACAAATGGGGGGCATCATTCAGGACTCTCTAAGTCCTTAAGCTCGGAGATATAGGCCTCCACAGATCACCATGACAGGGGTATCATAGGTGGCAGACATCCCCTTAACCAGAGAGACAACACTGACCATCCATGGTGCTGCTGTGGAGAGAGCGAACAGCACTAAATTCCTGGGGGTGCACATCAGTGAAGACCTCTCCTGGACCACCAACACTACATCACTGGCGAGGAAAGCCCTGCCATGCTGTCTTAGAGTGCACATCTGCCCCACATGACCAGACTGCCTTCCCAGGGTCTTTTTGCCAACCACCATCCTCTCTCATTTCTTAGAATATACCAACCTCTGTTTAAACATTTACTCTTGTGTGTGACTGAATTTCCAGGTCCTCAAGGGGTATCCTTTACACATACTGAACTTCTCGATTGATTGGGTCTGGGCTTCAGGTTAACTCTTCATACTGAACTTTTAGCTAAACCAAATAACCAAGTCACCAGCTCCTCTTCAGCACCTTCCGTCTGTGTTGTTGCCCTGAATTCCCTGTTTTCTAGAGTTGATATGTGTCTGATCATGGGGGGGGGGGTCGAAAATCTCTTTTTCTTAAAGATATTATTTTTATGACCCAGTAGCTGGATGGGCAAGACAGTCAGTGACAGGGGAGGTGACCTGCAGCAAAGGGCTCTAGGTCGGGAATCAAACCTGCATCAGCTGCAGGAGGAGCTGTGGGCAAGTTTATTTGTGTAGCACCTCTCACAGACAGTAATCACAAAGAGCTTCACAGAGATAGTTGATCAAATTTCCAACCAAATAAAATACACAGGATAAAAGATTCCTCAACTTTTCTTCATGGTAATTTCACAGAATTAAACAAAAATAGGTGATCATCGCATTTCAGCTCAAACAATTATTAGCAGTTTATTTCTTGCTCCAGTCCAGGGTGTAGATCATCACCCCATCTGGGCCTCTGCTCCAGGATGTAGATGTTCTCCTGCACTGGTCTTCCTTTCCAGGTCTGTAGTCCAAGGTCTAGACCAGGGGTCAGTACCTACATTTGGCCTGGGTCCATTTTTTCCTGACAAACTGAATTTAATATATATATATATATATATATATACATACATATATATATATACATACATATATATATATATATATATACCATCTGCGATTATACCTGCCCATTTCTACTGTATTGTATTAACAGAATGAGCTGATGCTACAAACATTTTCTGGTGATAATTTTTGTCCTAAAATCAGCAGATGTGACGACTGAAGTTAAACAGCCGACATTGATGAAGAAACTCTGATAAAACTGATGATCTGGATAAAAACAGCTTTTTCCTTTTATCATTAAAGTGTGAGTGTTTGTGCAGCAGTGATAAAAGTCCTACAGCAGCTTCACCCAAAGTAAACACATCACTGGCTCTTGTTTTACTAGCTTTTCTTCACTTTTTTTAAATCAGTTGATCACGTTAGTTGTAATGATCAGTTCAATATTTCATAAAATCTAGACCTAAGAAAGGTCTCATCTTTGCCCCCCCTTTTCCTGGTCAGGGCTTCTGGTCTCCCATCAAAACTTTTCTAGACCCGCCCCTGCATAGCTGAAGTATAAGCCCTGTCTACCACCAGCAGCTACTGTTAGAGAAGGTCCCGCCATCAACAAGACTTTGGGGTAAATATGTGACGGTGTGAACCATGAACACTAGTTTCCTCCTTCTCAGCTGATCCATGAACATGCAGCAAGAGCGAAGAAATTATGGAATTTAGGTAATCCTGCTGGACCAGATCGGGGGGGACAGAAAAAAGGAGAATAATTAAGAGAGGTAAAAAGGAAAGTACAAAAAAGAAAGAGGAGACAAAGATCCAGCAGATAGAAGCAACAAGCTTCAATTCAACCTAACAGCAGACAAGAAGCTGCTACACCTGTACAGAAACACAGCAGAGAATTTCCTACAGCTTTTACAGGTAAACTAAGCAGACAATCATTAGGAGTTCCTAAAAAATAACCAAGACAGCAACAACATGTAACATCTAAACAACTACCAAAGAACCAGAAACACACACACCTGAACCAAAGCATCTGTTAGTGTATAAACTGGACACCTCAGTGCTGAGTCAGCATGCAGAGGATGAGGAAGGAGGAGGGTCAGAGATGAGTGTGATCCTGCAGATGTGACCACACCTCTATGGAGGCTAGAGGCAGACTAGGGCAGCCCAGAGACACGGGACATCAGCAGCAATCCCAAGCCCCCCCAGCAAGGAGATGACCCTGGACCCACCCAGAGGACAGCAGAGGAAGGCCCCAGCCAGAGACCCCCATGGGCACAGAGACCCAACGTTCCACGCATGATTGTTTTTTACTTTCTTATATTTTTAACATAGAATGGGTTCCCTTGTCCAGTGTTAACACCATAGACTGTATAAAAAAAGATGGACGGAGCCTCCGTGACATCACCCATGTGTTTCTGAAGAGCAAAAATGAAGCTCGTTGGGCATTCCCACAGTCACCATCTTGGGAGCGTCACACGTGTCGTCATTCCCGGAAAATCCAAAAATGGGCAAAGAGGTTGAGCTGAGAGGGGGAAAGTGTCAGTGGGGGTGGATGATTGACAACCATCAAACTCC
Source organism: Melanotaenia boesemani (assembly GCF_017639745.1). Classification (NCBI taxonomy): domain Eukaryota; kingdom Metazoa; phylum Chordata; class Actinopteri; order Atheriniformes; family Melanotaeniidae; genus Melanotaenia; species Melanotaenia boesemani. The sequence continues at coordinate 34,778,239 of NC_055696.1, forward strand.
GAGCTAACCCCGAGCAATGGTAGCTAACCAGCTAACAGAGGTAGGTGGGCTAAAGCTAAGGCGCACTGTTAGCCGGCTAAAAACCGCGGTTGTGCAACACTCTCCGGTCTTTCCACGGATATTGGGTACCTGTCAATCAAAAGGATACAACCCTAATTATGCCGAATTTTAAGATTAAATTACATCCAAATGGATAAGTTAGAAAAAGAATCACCCCCCTCACAGTTGTCATGAAGGTAAACTTCACCTATTAATCCTAAAATTTGCACCAGGCTTTCAACATGTTTATTTCTGCTGTGAAGTTGGTCTTTTTAACATGGGAATCTATGGGGATTTGCTCTGTTTTGGAGCTCCTAGAGGATGAGGGGGGAACTGCAATTGTTTTGCACTTCCACATAGGCTTCACAGTTTACAGGCAGAGGTTGCCGCTTGGTTAACTCCCTTCACTTTACCCAGCAGCTAGCAGCAGCTAGCTTCAGTGTTAGCTCCCCTCACTTTACCCAGCAGCTGTGTGTCACTCCTTCTCTCCAGCTCTTAAAGGGGCCATGCTGTTCATTTAACATAGCACTGTAAACACCACCATGTCTCTGCACAACCGAGACAAAACTCTTACTATCTGCTTTTTTTTTTTTTTTTGCTTTTTTTTTTAATCAATGTATTCTGGCCAGCCAGATGTAATTGGTGGCAGGCCAGTTTTGGCCCACAGGCTGCTGGCTGCTGACCACTGGTCTAGATCTTTCTCCTACATTGGACTCCATCTGGATCTGTATTCCAGGATCTGCACCAGTCTCGCTGTCTGGATTTTTAGTCCAGGGTGTAGATGTTCTCCTGCACTGGTCTCCTCATCCGGATCTCATAGATGATGTGAGGTAGCTCTTCAGAGGAGAAACTGGACAAAGAGAGGAGCTGCATCTGAGAACAGTGATCATATCCACATTCTGATTTTTGTCTAGTTTTCAACCAGAACAGATCATCATTAGCCATTTAGTTGCTTAAGAACTCACCAGCTGTTCATCAAGGCTCCTCTGTAGATCCCACCTGAATCACAGAGACAAACAAGCTTCAAGTTCACGGTGGTGGGAGAATTAAATATAGATAAGTTAGTAAACTCGACTTACGTTTGAAACCCAGAAAGATGAAAAATACTGCAATGGCCAACAGCACACTGATGGAGAGAGAAAGGATGGGAACACTGATCTGTAGAGAGAGAGAAGGTAGAGAGTCCTCTACCTACAGAGAGAGAGATGTTTTATGTCAAACATATATTTATGTAAACTATATATGTCCCTGGACAAGCCCTCAGAGCATGTGCCATCAAGCTGACTTACATTCTCAGCTCCATAATCAACCTCTCCCTCAGTGAGAGAACTGTCCCATCCTGCTTTAAGACCACTACCGTGATCCCCCTCCCCAAAAAAGTCCCCCAGCTGTCTGAATGACTACAGGCCAGTAGCACTTACTGCAGTCATTATGAAATGCTTGGAGACAGTGGTGCTGACCCACATTCAGAGCTGCCTACCAGACACACTGGAACCCTGCAGTATGCCTAGCGGTCCAACAGGTCCACCTCAGACGCTACTGCAGCAGCCCTGTACATCTCCCTCTCACACCTGGAAGATAAAGACTCCTACATCAGGATGCTCTTTACTGACTACAGCTCTGCATTAAATACGGTCATCCCCCACCAGCTCACCCACAAACTGTTTTCCCTGGGACTACACCCCATCCTCTGGGACTGGCTCCAGGACCAGCAGGCCTCAGTCTGTCAGGATCGGGAACAGGACTTCAACCAGCATCATCACGAACACTGCCTGTGGTGTACAGGGGTGTGTCCTCAGTCCCATCCTCTACAACCTGTTCACCCATGACTGTGTGGCCTCCCACCAGGACAATACCATCTTGAAGTTTGTGGACCACACCGCTGTGATAGGACGCATTGCTGGTGGGGACGAAGCAGCCTGCAGAAGGGAGGAGGCCTCTCTGCTGACATGGTGTGAGGACAACAACCTCACCCTCAACATGGACAAGACCAAGGAGATGGTAGTGGTGTTGTGGAAATTTCATATTATTCCCTTTACTATATTGTGTCTACTGATCCCTCTCAGGGTAAACAGCTTGTTTAAGTTCTTGGTAATTGTGTTTAATACTGAGTAGCCTGTTGCTATCGTAAAAGTGGGTGCATTCTTTAGAACAGTTTGCTCTGACCTGTGTGACTCATCTGATACCAGCCAGATGCCTCAGGATGACCCAGCAGGGCATCCTGCCTTAATGTCACTGGGGTTGTTTTATGTGCTCAATAAGTGTCTAATCCTGTGTGAGGAACAGACAATCTCTTTGTTTGTATTTCATGATGTGCTGTGACGTGATCATTCGGCTTAAAAGATGCTGCATGTGTGTTTCTTATCAGATTCTGTTCAGATCTCTGTGCTGTCAGACCTCTGAGCAGTCTCTCAGGAATTGCGATTCTATTCTTTCTATTCAATTCTATTCTTTCTATTCTTTCTATTCTTTGTATTCTAATTCTGTGTTCGAATAAACTTGTAATCACTTTTCACTTCAGAACCAGACTCCTCATTCCTTGACAGAGTAACTTTTTGCCTCAACAACCTGGTGTCAGAAGTGCTCCTGCGTGGTCAGTTTCGGGTTTTACGACGGGTGTCTGATCAACCTGAGTACGTCTCAGCTTTTGTTTTCTGGGGGACTCCTCGTGGATCTCCTTACTGGCACGCCAGGACCTCGAACATCTTCCATCCTGTCAAGGAAGTCTGGTGAGTGAGAAATTACTCTAGGATTTTAATTTGCTCTCACACGCGCACACACACATCTCTCCTTTTTTAGAAAAGTAGGAAGCCGGGCAGCCGGGGGATTTTGGGAGCTCCGCTTACTAGGAGCAGGCCTGGAAGTCTCATTAGGAGATCTGTCAGGTTAAAATCCCTTCACAAGGGATTTTGGGAGCTCCGTAGACTAGAAGCGGGCCTGAAGGTCTCATTAGGAGATCTGGGCAGGTAAAAATCCCTTCACAAGGGTGTGAGTGGGTCTTTCGCTGGAAAGCAGTGAGATAGGGCGGACGGATTAGCCGTTATTCCGTATTCTACAGAGACGTCTGTAGTCTAAGGTGTGGGAATATTCCTCCCCGTGCTTAAGTGTAAACATGGGTAATGTAAGCTCCAAAACACCGGCGACGCCCCGCGGTGAACTCTTTGAGTTCATGGAACGTAAGTATGGGAAGGTGTGTGTGGAAATGTGTGCGGAGTAGATCCAGAATGGTATTTTTCCAGCCGAAGGCTCTTTGAGCCCGGCGGCATTAAAAATAACCAAAGAAGGTTTAGATAGGATGAGGGACAAATTAAAGTCACAGAAACGGGTGAAGGTCTCAGATTGGGACCGCTTAGAAAACATCAGGCAGCTTTAGCACACTGGCTCGCAGAATGTGAGCGTCGCCAGAGAAAACAGAACGCCAGAGTTCTTCCAGAACTTACTGAACCTCCACAAACTGACCTGCACCGACCTGACAACAGCCATGATAAGCGGACGACAACCTCTGTTGCTGTGTCTCATTTTTCTCAGCTGAAAACTAACTCATTGTATCCTCTCTACCTGCATGTCCACCATCGGCCTAGAGTGGCCGGAACACCTCATCCCTGTGCCCAGACCTGACGATGCTGGGAGCCTCCCCGGATCCGGACTTGGACTGCTTCCCTAGTTCCTCCCCCTCCTCCCGCTGATCACGATCCATCCCTGGCGGGAGCGGCTGCCTCTGAACTGATACCGCCCCAGGCCGAACCACAGCCCGATCCACAGACCACAGAGGAAAAGAAAAAGTCCAAAGCCCCTCACAAAAGCAGCAGAACCTCCCTTGTGACCCTGAGGAAAGATGGCCTGAACTCTGATTCCACCACTCACTCAGTGGCTGGTTCGACTGGGACCCATTCTGGTCTTCCGAACATGGACGGAGACCGAGGTCGCTGAGATCGCGACCCAATTGCCGCTGTGACCTCTGGGCCAAAGTTTGCTGATGAGTTTTCTGCTGCTGGAGCTGCTGAGGGGGGACAAAGAGCTGCACCTGGCTGCTATGACAATGTATTCAGCTCTGTCTGGTCCAAACCCAAACGGGGCCAGACGGCGTGACTTCCCACGTGGACGTGGGCGTGGTTCTCGAGGACGTGGCTGCCATCACAACGCATGCCATATCTGCGGACAGCTGGGACACTGGAAGGCTGAGTGTCCGCGTCGCCTGAAAAACGGGGGCCGGCAACTTGCCCCTTCAGATTGACTGGGTGGGAAGGCAGCCAAGGATGGATCACGGGGGACGCTCCACATCTCTGGGTGACGTAACTTACACACACAAAGTTTTGACTCAGTAAATGAAAGCTCTCCTCTCCTTTTCCTCCTGCGATGCTGCAAGCACACAGACACCCAATGTAAACAAACTACAGATAACACAACACACACACCCAGCTCCCACACACACACACACACCACACACACCCGCTGAAGGTCACAACACTGATGAACACGTGCAGTTTTCCCTCGCTCTGTTGCAATGAAGAGACGCTTGCTGTTTCCTCTGACTTTGACTAAATTAACCATGCCTTATCTCTGTGCTCGAAAGCAGATGCATACCGACGAAGACTGGGACGTATAGCAGCGAAAATACGCATTTAACGGCTGAGGCCTACAAGATTTTCCCAAACCTACAAGTCGAGGTGTCGGGTAAGACCGTTGAATTCATGGTAGACTCTGGTGCAACTAGATCAGTTTTGAGGGCTTCTGAGTTTCCTGTACCGCTTAAGATGTCTGGTAATTTTGTGCATTCAATCTCTGCGTCTGGGACCACCGTGAAAGAATGGTTGACCGCACCCCTTGGGTGTAATTTACTCTTGGGGTGTAAATTTAAACATTTATTTCTGCTGTCTGAAGTTGGTCCGGTCAACCTTTTTGGGTCGAGATTTGATGTGTCGGTTAAACATTTGTCTCACATCTTCTCCTGATGGAGTGAAAGTTATGGCCAACCCTGACTCCGTCATCACAGCATGGACACACCCCCTGGGAAATCCTGGGTGCTATTGTTGGGAGTTCCCGAGCCAAATTTTTTCTGCAGCAGCTGACTGAGGTAAAATCTTTCCCCCTCTGTCTCCAGCCCTGCTCAGAACTGTGTGTGCATTGCTAACATCTCACGGGAACCTGATGAGAGATTTGAAACACAATGGTTTAATCATTCTCCAGAAACTTTAAAGGTGTCATCTGTAAAGTGGAATGAGCACGTGGCTGCAGCTGTGTTCAGTCTGACAGAAGAACAGAAGGGATGCTTCCTGCTTCCGCATCCCGCATGCTCCTCCCTACAGCTATGTGAGTGAAACAGGGGTAATGCATGTATGTGAGCCGGCTGGTGTAAATGTGTGTGACTCTGAGTCTGTGTGGCTGTGTGGATGTGACTGATGACGTCAGCGTGTTGTTGAGTGTGTGTGAGAAGGCCGAAGACTGGAGTTCTCTCCCTCTTGAACCTGCAATGATGTTTTTCTTCTGCTGCGAATCCAGCTTGAAGGACACCCCCCTTTACCCCGTCTAACCGCTGACCCAGGATCTGATAAGATGGTTTCTCTCTCATTCCTACAGCTGAAGCAGTGAGAGTGAGTAAAACCTTTTTCTGCCAGAGGGGTAAAGGCCCCCAAATACCGAACAGCAGTTTCCTGCTTGGTTCTGTGTGGTGATGCGAACGGCAACTTCCCTGATTTCCTGTCAACTTTAAGTGTGTGCGTAATTTGCACCAAAACTGCTTGTGTGTCTCTGGGTCCCGATTATTTTATTTTTTCTCACAGTTGGGTTAAGTTAAGGTTTTGAATATCTTGGTACCTATAATTTATAATAAACCAGAAACAGCTTCCATTTTGCTCTTAAAAAGGCTGCATAATAACTTTGAGCCGTGGTCTCATGTGTGAACATAACATGCTGCATTTAGGGGTTATTAGCAGCCACATCCACATATACTGGAATCATTTTCTTTGGTATTGCTCTATCATGGCTCATTGCTAAGGTAAAATGGATAACATGGCTCTTTGAGATCAAGGTCTCAAACAAATATAAAAGAGGGAAATATGTGCTATTTTACTTTAAAGAATAAACACTGAAGGCCTGATCAATATTTCAACCAAGCAAACTAAAGATCTGAAATCTGTCTAAAAACAAATAAATGAATTCCGGGCACTTTGAGAAAATGTTGATTAATAAATGGGAATAAAAAAAAAATTAAAGTAAAGTTAAGGAGCTCCTCTTTTAACGGTCACCAAATAACCAGATGGAAATTAGTTAAAGTAAAAGAAGGGAAAGTTTAAAAACCTACGTTAATATGGATAAAATAGTTTTTTTGGTTGTTGTTGCTATTTGAAATAACATGGGAAGGTGCACTGTAAGAATTAATACAGAGATGTACCGGGGAAAAATACAAACTATTTCATAATAATCTGATATCCATGGATGTTTTAAACTGATTCTCTTGTAAAATAAAATAAAGGATTTGCAAAAGAACAAAAGCAAAAAGCTGCTCGAGCAAAAAAACTGGGCTGATGATGGACACATAATTAAAAGCAATTTAACTTGATTTAATGTCCTTATCATCTCGGAGTTTAATAAATTGATTAAGAAAACTCCAGCAGACTTCATGTTTTTCCAAAACGATGCCATATTGGCCTTTATGGATCCTCCTACATGCAGGGAAAATCTACCTGCTCTGATTTGGCTTTTCTGCAGAACGAGTGACGTAACTGACAAAGTTCTGACTGACCTGAACGAACTGACGGACTTTACTCAACCTTTTCCTTCCAGCAGGATTTTCTCCAGGATGCTGCTCTGCTTCCACACAGGGATGGATGCTGTGTTTCATAATGCTGCTACTCTCATGTTATTAACCAGAAACACCTTTATTTTCCTGATAAGCAGGACTGATGATGTGGATCTATCTACAGGAAAAGACGTCTACACTAAATCTCTTTTGAATATGTGTGTGTACGTTTTGAAAAATCAAACATGATTTTGACACCTCTGACATTCTGGGATAAACTTTTACAGGAAGGATATCACCATGGATACGAGTGCTTAATTCATCTTATCATACTGCTGATGATGCTGCTTTCACAGGGATGATACCGGAGCAGTAGCCTTCAGGATCCAGTCGTATAGTCTGGTCATTTCATAATAACTTGTTTTTTCTAGATTACAGGAACAAGCAGATGTTGTAATAAAAATGATCTGATATGTTTATGTTGGTTATGTGCATGTATGACACTGTCCTGTGGTTTGAGTGAATGTTGATGTGTTTTAGAAAGTTTGTTTTGTCCACATCTTTCTCTCCTAATGCTGGTTGCTATGGCGACACAGACACCATTCTAAAAACCGGACGGTAAGCTGGTTTTGGACGTGTCTCGGGTTGCTGACCTTGGCAGGCACCGTTACTTCTGTCTGTCTCACTCCGCCGTCTCTCGCTTGACGTCTCCCTTCTTCTCCTCCTCGCTCCCTCTCTCCTCTGCTCTCTGTTCCCCTCCCTTCACATCCTCTGCTTTGCATGCTGACGGCTCTCTACCTCCTCCTGACCTGCAGGAGGACGGGTAACCGGACAAGGTTGAACCTCAGTCCATTTCAGGTTCTCTCTAGCAGGCCTCCTGGTCTTGGAACTGAGCCGGCCCTACCTGGAATCGTCATTGGTGAGGATTTAGTGTTGATTTATTGCAAAACCATTTCCTTGTGCTTTCTGAGGCTTCACAGGCTCAGCAGCTCTCCCACAACCAGCTGAAATGGGTTTCACACACTGATGCAGACTGGCTGGGTTGTAGGCTGTTCGTGATGTTTTCCCACGTCCTGCTGAAACCGTGTGCCATTCGATCCGTCCCGGTGCCCATTCCCCTGGAGTCCAGGGACACATCAGGTGCCCCCGCCAAGGGTGCAGCTGTATCACCTGGCCCTTAGCCTGAGAAGGAGCCTAGCAACGGGACTTCGTGGCCCCGGACAGAACTGGATTTTCCTGGCTCCTTCTGACCTGAGCCCACCACTGATCTGCCTGTTTGCTGCTTGCACACCTTTTTCCTGCCTTAAGGTGTGCAGTTCATTTCCCCTGTGGGAAAAAGGAATGGAGCCCTGGAGGCGTCAACACCGTCTCCCACCTGCACATTTGGTGGTGTTTCAGTGCAGAGGTTGGTGTCTGCCTCTGTTTGTTTTAGCAGCACTGTTTTCGCTACTGTACGTGCTGTCTGCCCTGTCAGCAGGAGTTTCACCTGTTCCCTCCTTCACCTTCACCTGGTACGTTTTCAGTTCCTGAGTTACACAGACTGCGACACCATGTCATCAATCATCATGACGAACATGACAACTTGTGGTATGCACTTGCTAAGCAGACCACAACCAAAGTGATTAATAGCACATGTTACGTGTGTTCTCCGATCCCTCATGCCACACCGACTGTCGAAGCTGTAATGGTGCTATCTTTCCTGGCTGCCAGATCAGTGGGTAAATCTAACAGTACACATTTTCTCAATGCTTCTTTGCCTCTGAAGTTTTGTCCATGGATGTATGATTTTTCATTTCAGTCTATTAGGTTTCACAGAGACTTCTCCAGCAACACTGATCACCTGATTTCTAAGTCTGTGATGCCTTCTAGTTCTGTACATGCAGTGGCCGCCCCGCTGTGTTTTGAGATGCCGTGTTTTGATGTGTCTTTGCTTTTAGGTGTAAGCAGTACCTGTAATCACACCATCCCTGCTTCATGTGGGTTTTCACTGCTGGATAGACCTCCCTGTAAGGATCCTAATTATACGTTGCGTGCAGGAGAGAGTAATGTTAAGTTGTCCTGGTTTGTCCCTATTTAACTCTTCTATCTCCATCTTCTATCTCTTCTATCTCTATCTCCTGAGGGTTGTAGTTGTCCAACTAATATGGTTTGGGTTTGCAGTTCAAAGTCCTTTTTGTATCTGCCTAGAAATTGGTGTGGTAGATGCTATCTATCTTATCTCATCCCTCACCTCCGTGTGTTGTCAGATCTTTCAGGGGTTTCTCCCTCCTCCTCGTAGGACTAAAAGAGCTCGTATCTCCACCACTAACTCGGTGCTTGGAGGTGTTTTTTCACGCTATGGGACAGTTAACAATTCGTTGCAAATTGATGCATTTGCTGTAGATTTAGAAAATCTCGCTTCTCTGGTTACTAAGGGGTTTAACGCACTAACACCTGAGTTAAAGGCCCTCCGGGTCATGACCCTGCAGAATAGGATGGCTCTGGATTTTCTCTTAGCTGAAAGAGGGGGGACCTGCAAGGTTATAGGGGACGAGTGTTGTACATTCATTCCTGATATGTCTACTAATCTGTCTTCTGTTCATGTCACCTTAGAGATCTGTTATCTGGGATGGAGGCTCGTGATAGCTCTGGATTTTCTTCTAAATTATGGTCTTGGTTTCAGTCAGGGGGCTGGTGGCATATCTTGCTCGCAGTTTTAGGCCCTATTTTTGCTGTTCTGATTGCCTGCTGGCTTGTGGTGATTTTTCCTCCCCCGGTGCCTCAAGGTTCTGATAACATCGGCATTTCCTGGTCATTCCCTCCAGATGCTTGTTAGTGCTCAAGGCGATTTTTCTAACACCCCGTTAGGTTTCCTGGCTTCTCCTCCCGCTTACACTGCCCGGATCTGCTGTGATGATACTGGTCTTCCGCTCGATTTTTCTAGCCCCGTCTACCTCATGACTGTTGCACAGCTAATCATTCATTGTTGAATGTGGCACACGGCACATTTATGGCCGTAGATTATTTACTCTTTTTTATCCTATCTTTATCTTTCTCTTCTATCTAGTTTTTGAAAGTTGTTTATTTTTTATTTTATAATCTTTTATGGCATTCAGTGTGGACAGCAAAGTAAGAATTTAAATGTTCAGAGAAACTTGTTTCCTTACTGGGAAAATAACACGAGACACTTTGAACACACACACACACACACACACACACACACACACACAAATATACATATATAGATAGATAGATAGATAGATAGATAGATAGATAGATAGATAGATAGATAGATAGATAGATAGATAGATAGATAGATAGATAGATAGATAGAAAGAGGATGTTCAGGATGGGTCTGTCACAATCAAATATCTGCACACACTGCAATGAAAACACACCTGACAACTATGTCCATGCCTTGTGGTCAACATGGTTTAAATGTAATGATCCTGCAAACCCCGCACTATGTCTACTAGGTGACTTGGGTGACATTAATATGGTAATTAACTCTGCACACATGATACGTACAGCATTATGCATCGCAAAGAAAACTATCCTTGTGAACTGGAAAACCAAAAATAATCTGTGTATTCAGCAGTTTAGGAATCTCTTACTAGACCACATCAGTATTGAGACTGTTGGATTATGACCTTGTCGCTCTGGGGGTTAGACAAGAGTTCCTGATGGCCGTGGGTCCTAGGTTGGTTCCTGCGGTGGGGATCTTGGTTGCTCTGCTGTGGGGGCGGCTCTGTGTCCAGCCCCTTTGGGCTGTGGGGGGTTTGTGGTTGTGGTCACCTTGTGGTGGTGGGGCTTGGCCGCTGGTGGGGCCTGAGTTGGTGGGCATCGCCCATTGGGTGGGTGGCCAGGCTGTTCTGGTGTGGGCTGGGCAGGGGTTTTGGGCTCTGGTGCCTGGAGGTGGCCCCCCCTCTTGGGGTGGAGGGGTCCATTGTTGCCGGGGGGTTTGGGCCTGTCTGGGTGTGCTGCCATGGGGTGGGTTAGTGCGTGGCCTAGTGTCTGGTTGCCACCCCTTGACCCAGGGTATGGCCTGAGGGCAGGAGAAATGTAGGGGTTTGAAAGGAGGCTAAGTGAGATTCGGGGGATTGTAGAGGGAGATTCTAGGGTGTGTTTAGGGCTAATATTGACAGATTTGTGTGCCAGGATGAGTTTGAGTGGACGAGGATATAAGTGTCAAGTGTCTAATAAGTGTCACAAATAGTTATGAGCAGGGAAGGTGAGGGCAGTGGGGTCCTTCCAGGCTCTTGGGGCCCTGGGCCCTTCACTCTGGCCACCCTGGATGGGTGATTTTGGCTCATTCGGGACCTGTGCACCATATCTGCAGGGGTCTCTGGCTGGGGCCTTACTCTGCCGCACTCTGGGTGGGTCGGGGGTGGTCTTCATTGTAGGGGGCATGGGGTTGGTGCTCTGGGATTGCTGCTGATGTCCCAGGTCTCTGGGCCGCCACCCTAGTCTACCTCTAGCCTCCATAGAGACGTGGTCACATCTGCAGGATTACACTCATCTCTGATCCCTCCTCCTTCCTCATCCTCTGCATGCTGACTCAGCACTGAGGTGTCCAGTTTATACACTAACAGATGCTTTGGTTCAGGTGTGTGTGTTTCTGGTTCTTTGGTTGTTCATGTTGTTGTTGTCTTGGTTATTTTTTAGGAACTCCTGATGATTGTCTGCTTAGTTTACCTTTAAAAGCTGTAGGAAATTCTTTGTTGTGTTTCTGTACAGGTGTAGCAGCTGCTTGTCTGCTGTTAGGTTGGATTGAAGCTCGTTGCTTCTATCTGCTGGATCTTTGTCTCCTCTTTCTTTTTTGTACTTTCCTTTTTACTTCTCTTCACTATTCTTTTTATTCTGACCCCTCTGGTCAGGTCCAACAAGATAACATAAATTCCATTATTCTAAATAAATAAATAAAAAAATAAAAAAATCAAGAGGAGCTTTATACCTGTCAAAATAAGTAAATAAACTATTTATACATCAATCATGTCTGTTCCTGCAGCTATGATCCATGATAACCAGTTTATTTATAAAGTGCTTTTATACAGATATAAATCACGCAGTGCTGTCCATACAATGGATGCAATAAAACATAACAATTTCCTAAAAAAATCATAACCATCAACCATCTTTTTTTTTTTTATTTTTTAACAGCGCTGTAGGAGATGGCTGCCTTACCAGTGTCTCTTACGCACCCGAGTGTTTCTTTCTTTCTTTCTTTCTTTCTTATCGTTTTCTTATCGTTTTCTTATCGTTTTCTTATCGTTTTCTTATCGTTTTATTCCTTATCATATATATATATATATATATATATCCTATTGAATATTTTGAACTCTAGTATGGCACTTGCACGTCATCTTGTTTATTCAAGAGAGGAACTTTTTGCATGGAAGACTAACGTCGGAATGCAGCACAACGTACTGACAGAGCTGAGGAGGAAGTACAGAGGCTGCAAGTCAGGAACTAAGCTAAAGGCTGCTCGACAACGTTTTAAGCCAGTGATCCCCTCTGTACTAATGGGGAACGTCAACTCACTACCTAACAAGATGGACGAGCTGTTGGCACTGAACAATCAACGGAATTATCGCGAGTGCAGCTTATACATCTTCACAGAGACATGGCTCACTGATGCGATACCGGATAGTAACGTGGATCTACCGGGTTTCACTGCTGTGAGAGCTGACAGAGACATGAACGCCTGCGGTAAGAGCAGAGGTGGGGGGCTCATCATATGTATGAACAAACGTTGGTGTTGCCCAGGACATGTCTCAATGAAAAAGGAACTGTGTTGCCAGGACTTGGAACTGTTAGCCGTTAGTCTGCGGCCATATTACTTGCCGAGGGAGCTTAGTCACGTGATCGTGCTTTGTGTTTACATCCTGCCGAGCGCGGATGCATCAGCTGCCTGTGAGAAGATACACACAGTAACAGCAAGGCTGCAGACAAAGCACCCCGAGGCGTTTATGGTCATATCTGGGGATTTTAATCATGCTTCCCTGGACTCTACCTTGGCCTCCTTCTACCAGGCTGTAGACTGTCCCACAAGGAACAACAGAACAACAGACCTGCTGTACTCCAATGTGAAGGATGCCTACAGAGCCACCCCCCACCCCCACTTGGAAAGTCTGACCACAACCTGGTATACCTACAGCCACAGTACACCCCCCTGGTCAAAAGGATGTCTAAAACCACACGCTCAATCAGGAAGTGGTCACCTGAGGCAGAGGATGCTCTGAGAAACTGCTTTGACATCACTGACTGGGATGTACTGCTGAGACAACATGGTGAGGACATAGAGGAGCAGACTCACTGCCTGAAGGTGGCGAGGGACACCTACAGAAGGAAGGTGGAGGATAAACTGAGTGAGAGCCGTATGAAGGAGGTCTGGGATGGTGTCAACACCATCACAGGCTTCAGATCAAAGGCCATAACAGCGGGGGGGACAGTGGAAGAAGCAAACAGGCTGAACATCTTCTTTAACCGCTTTGACCAGCCCACGGTCCCCCCTCCCCCACTGCAGTACACAGCCTCCCTGACTTCATCCCCTGTGCAGCCCCCTACCAACCTTTACCCCTCCCCCCATCTCAACACCCTCCACACATAACAGCAGAACAGGTGAGGGGAGAATTGAGGAAGCTCCACCCATGGAAAGCAGCTGGCCCTGACGGAGTGCCTCCTCGTCTGCTTAGGACCTGCGCTGCTGAACTGGGGGAACCACTTCAGCATGTCTTCAACCACAGTCTACAGCTGGGGAAAGTGCCTACCCTGTGGAAAACATCCTGTATTGTTCCAGTTCCAAAGAAAAACCGTCCTGGTGAGCTGAACGATTACAGACCGGTGGCACTTACATCCCAGCTGATGAAGACGATGGAGCGGCTCATCCTCAATCTCCTCAAGCCCCAAGTGCAACAGGCCCAGGACCCCCTACAGTTTGCCTATCGCGCAGGTGTGGGTGTGGAGGATGCTATTCTCAACCTCCTACACCGTGTCCAAGTACATCTGGATAAGGGGAGGGGCACAGTGAGGATCCTCTTCTTGGATTTTTCAAGTGCCTTCAACACAATCCAGCCCCTGATGCTTCTGGACAAACTGAGATGCAGGTGGACCCCTGCTTGGTGTCCTGGATTGGTAACTACCTCACAGAGAGACCGCAGTACGTCAGGCTAAAGGACACCACATCTGACACTGTTATTAGCAGCACAGGAGCACCCCAGGGGACGGTGCTGGCCCCCCTCCTCTTCACACTCTACACCTCAGACTTCTGTTACAACTCAGAGCTGTGTCACATCCAGAAGTTTGCAGATGACACAGCCATCATGGGGTGTATCAGGGATGATGGAGAGGATGAGTACAGGAATCTGGTCCATGACTTTGTCACCTGGAGTCAGATGAACCATCTCCAGCTTAACACCTCAAAGACTAAGGAGTTGGTTATTGACTTCATGAAGTCCAGCCCACAGCCACGTCCAGTGACCATCAGGGATGACAAGGTGGAGATTGTAGACAACTACAGGTACCTCGGGTTGTGGCTGGATAACAAGCTGGACTGGACATGCTGTACAGATCACCTGTACAAGAAGGGCCAAAGCTGTCTGTACTTCCTGCGAAGACTGAGATCTTTTAACATCTGCAGGAAACTCCTGTGGGTGTTCTATCAGTCTGTGGTAGCTAGTACGCTTTTTTATGCTGTTGTCTGCTGGGGGGCTAACATGACAAAAAGGTGTGCTAACAGGCTGGAAAAACTCATCAGGCGGGCGGGCTCTGTGGTTGGCATGAAGCTGGACTCCCTGGTGACAGTGGCAGAGAGGAGAACACTAAAAAAACTACTGGCTATTGTGAATGATGCCAGTCACCCTCTGCACACTGTCATCAGTGCAAAGAGAAGCCTGACCAGTAACAGGCTGCTCCTCCCCAAGAGTAGGACCAACCGGCTCAGAGACTCCTTTGTCCCCCGAGCCATCAAACTGTACAACTCTGCATTAGGCAGGAGGGGGAGAAGGAGGGGGGAGAGGGAGGTGTGCAGTCCGCCTGATACAACACATGCACAATAACCCATACAAACAGTTGCTATAACTTATACGTGCAATAGTGAACTGGGAATCTGTACCACCTCTACTGTGTGCAATGCTTGTTTATATTGTTTTATTTAACTTATCTTATTGTTATTTATTGTATTCTATTTGTGCTTTTCTTGCACCTTGTTGCCTCTATTTTGCTTTGTACCTGTATGTAATGTGTCTTGTGCTTGTCCTGCTTTACTGTTGGTGTTGTATTGCTGCTGGTACCCAAATTTCCCCGAGGACTCCCCAAAGGGATTAATAAAGTATTTCTATTCTATTCTATTCTAAACAGCTTTCCTGAATAAAACTGTCTTCAGCTGCTTTTTTAAAGAGTCCATAGAGTCAACCACATGGAGGTCCTTCCGGAGTCCGGGGCTACAGCCTGAAAAGCGAGGTTTCCCAGAGTTTTAGAACAGGTCCTTGGGACCTTCAGGAGGCTCTGGCCTGAAGACTGAAGGTTGCTCCCTGAGGAGTAGGGGCACAGCAAGTCAGCAATATACTGGGGGCCTGACCATGGAATGCCTGGAAAGTTAAAACTAAAACATTATAGTCAATATGGAATCTGACTGGAAACCAATGAAGTCTTGATAAAACAGGGGTGATGTGGACTATTCTGGATGGAGCTGTCAGTAGTCTGTCGGTAAAGTTCTGCACTGACTGAAGTCTGCTGAGAGTTGCCTTACTGAAACAAGTGAAAACAGAATTAATGAGAAGGTGATTGGGAGGTAGGTTTGATACAGTTGGAAGGTGGTTGGTAGGCCATTGGGGGGAGACAGGAGGAGGTTGAGAGGTGGTTTGGTAGGTGGTTGGTAGGCAGTTGGGGCAGTCAGGAGGTGGTTAGGAGGCAGTTGGGGTGGTTGGGAGATAGTTAGTAGGTGTTTGGGCGGTAGTTGGGAGATGGCTGGGTGGTGTTTGAGAGGCGGTTGGCAGGTGGTTGGGAGGTGGTTACTCACGATAACAGCATCAGAGTGTAGCAGGGTGGTATTCTTTCTCAGAAGCTCCAGCTGAGATGATAGCATGGTTTTCCAGTTTACTACGAGTAGACAGAAACTTGTGTGAACTAGGAATGCCATGATTTCTTGATTTCAAAATTAAGGTAACCAATAGATATTAGTAATTGCAATGTAGGTTAAATCCAGAGAATCTTGAGCATCTGTGAACCCTTAAATTACAGTTCTGGGTGCTTACCAATGTCAAAAACAATTTAGACTAAATTTAGAAGGTTTAAAGGACGTTATAGAACATATAAACTTTAATATCTCTGAGTGGAAAGAGGCATCAAACATTCCTCATGTTGCAGAGTAAACGCACATATCAATGATCAACCAGTAAAGACAGCTGTCCATGTAGCAGCTTGTTCTATTGGCAGAATCATGGATCTGTTTTTTTTTTTTTTGTATGTGTGTGTTAGCGTAATTAAAATTTTATTTATTTATTTTACATTTTAAACATTTTAAACATGATCAGACAGTTTTACATTTCATTGCTTCAACATATTATCATTTAGGGTTTATTATTGATAGTCATCAAAAATCAGGTGCCACCCAAGTTTAAATGAGCGAGTCAAAAAAAAAAAAAAAAAAAAAAATCAACCTATTGAGAGAGAGAGAGAGAGAGAGAGAAACAAAACAAGAAAACACATATCCTTCTTCATTACAAGCCTCAGTCCAAAATCCGTCCCCATGATCTGTTAAAATCTTCCACATCATCATTAAGCCTGGCCAAAGATTTCTCATATGACACAATCCTTAATAAATTTTTCCCTCCATCTGTTAAACTCTGGAGGAGCCTGATGCCTCCACACACTGAGAATTACTTGGGTAGCTATAATCACCCCCACCTTACTAACCACTAAATCATATTTTGAAATTGCCGGTAAGTGCTAGACAAATCCCCTAATATGCATAATCTTGGTGACATGGGTATTGTGAAGCCAATCCATTTCCCTATGCTGGCCAAAACTCTCTGCCAAAAGGGATATCCTGCCCCACATTCCCATATAGCGTGTACAAATGTCCCTGGTTCTATGCAACATTTCCAACATATATTATTAGACATAATACCCATTCTGTGAAGTTTAAAGGGTGTAAAATACCACCAATGTATTAATTTATACTGACTAAATCTGCCTCTAGCCTCCCTTATATACTTATTGGCATGTGACAATATCTTATTCCAATCTCCTTTATCTATCACCTCGCCCAGATCTCTCTGACATATGGTCCTCAAATTTTCACATATATCTCTCTTTAGACTGTTAAACAGTTTATAGAAAACAGCTGCTGTATGTGTTATTTCCAGCGATTCTAAAAAATCAACCACTACATTCTTTCTTTGAGTAAATTTATTCTTAGTAATACAATCATGGATCTGTTTTTAAGGTTAACAGTGGGTCACCCTCCAAACCCCCACTTCCTTGTCTGCACATATTTCATGTAGTGTGGACCAAAGGCACGTCAGATTGGAAACTGGAGTCTCTTGATTCTGGACCAGCAAAGCGAACTCTGGTCCAGATGAAAGCCAAGGGCTCTTGATTCGGAACAGAAAAGTGATCTCTGGTCTGGTTGAAAACTGGGGGTCTGCTGATTCAGACCAGAGAAGCAAACTCTTGACCAGTTGAGTCTCCTCATTTGGAACAAAGAAACCAACTTTGATCCGGTTGAAAACCGGGACTCTCCTGGTTGACTAGGAGACTGACCAGAGTTCTCTTCTCTGGTCCAATTGAAAACTGGTTTGAGAATTGGTTTGATCCTGCCCAATCAAGTAGAGTCCTCCAGACACTACTTCAGGTGTGATTGTGGAGGATGTCTCAGCAGCCTGTCAAGCAGGACATAAAAGAGGAAATCCATCCAACATGTTTCACCGTCTGCAGGACAACAGCAGCTTTGTAGCAGATAATAAAGGGAAACTTTTAGTAACTGGTTAAATTATGTTGATGTTTAACTGACTCTGAGATTAAATGTTCTCCTGTTCTAATTCTGATTGGTTGGACTTAGAGCAACATGAAGGATTAATTTACTGGATGTTAAATTATATGGATGACTCATAGTTTCTCTGTTCCAACATCAGAGAGTGGGCGTGAGATCCATGTCTTTTACTGGTCAGCGTTTGATGGTCTGTTAAAGAAAGTGTATTTAATTCCAGATGTGTGGTCTAGTTTCTTTATTTCCATTGGTCCAATTTTATTTATGTCAAACAGCAACTATTCTGCTAAAGGACAGCTGGAAATCAAAGCTAGTTGTATGTTTTTCCTGCTTTCTAAAGAACTGTTGTAAAGCATTTTTATAATGTAGTTATTAGAAAGAAGTCTCCCAAGTCCAGGTAGGTGTTCTGTAGTCTTTCCATATTTTTACTCTGAATTAATAAGTAGGAATTGTTTATTCAGCACACAGTAGAGCAGATGGAACAATAACTTTGATGGAATTTACTTTGTTTCTAGATTATTATGTTGGAATCAAAATATATAAATAAAAAACTTAAAGACTTATAAGGAGTGTTGATTTGATATTTTTACACATTTATAGTGATGGGAGTATAAGTAATGCAGAATAATCTGATTATTTCTCTGATGATAATGGTACCAACTAAATCTGTAATCATGACGTCTCTGGTCTAAACAACCAGAAAAACAACGACCCAGCAGCTCCACCAGACTTGTTTCCAACTCTGTCTTTTAGATCATGAAGCTCAGGTTCATGGACCAACAGACCTGTTGTTGTCACCACTGTGGATGTCAGCACCTCCGTAACCGGGTGAGTTGTCATGGCCGTAGTTGTAGATGGATGAGAAAGACTGATGGCTGGAGCTCCTACAGCAGCACAAAAATTGGAAAGCCAACAGACTGAAACATTTTCTTTGTGGGATATTACAATATGGTAACTATGGAAACAGACATCGGCCCAGAAAGTTCTGTCATCCATGAGAATCAGGAATCGGGTCACACCTTTCACCACTCTCAGGTTCATGATCACCTTCTTGTCATTAAAGATGCCGTCAATGTCTACCCTGCAGCAGTATGGCCCACTGTCGGTCCGCTTCACATTCAGGATGTCCAGGTCCATCTGGCCATCCAGGATGTCTCCTGTCAGCTGGAACCGGTCCTCTGCCTGCAGCACCAACAGCCCGATTTCAGGCCAGACAAAGACAGAAGGACTAAAAAGCTGAAAATTTTTCACCCAGTAGGTAAAAGCAAACACCCTCCGAACTGATCTCAGTTGAAAAAAAAAAGAAGAAGACGAAAAAGATGAAGAAAAGATTAATTACCCATTCTTTTCCAACCTGGTGACTGGCACAAGACAGCAGTCTGATCGTCACTTGACACCAGTCTGATCAGCACGTCAACGCAGCCTGATCGTTCCATGATGGCAGTCTGATCTGATCGTCACTTGACGGCGTTCTGATCGTCATGTGATGGCAGTCTCATCGTCACATAATGGCATTCTGATCGTCATGTGATGGCAGTCTGATCGTCACATGATGACAGTCTGATCATGATATGATGGCAGTCTGAACGTCACATGATGACAGTCTGATCATCATATGATGGCAGTCTGATCGTCACATGACTGCAGTCTGATCGTCACATGACGGCAGTCTGATCGTCATGTGATGGCAGTCTCATCGTCACATGATGGCAGTCTGATCGCCACATGACGGCAGTCTGATCGTCATATGATGATAGTCTGATCCTCACATGACTGAAGTCGTGTCGTCATATGACGACAGTTTGACCGCCACATGACGACAGTCTGACCGTCATATGATGGCAGTCTGATAGTCACATGACTGCAGTCTGATCGTCACATGACGGCAGTCTGATCGTCATGTGATGGCAGTCTCATCGTCACATGATGGCAGTCTGATGGTCATATGATGATAGTCTGATCGTCACATGACTGCAGTCTGATCGTCATATGACGACAGTTTGACCGCCACATGACGACAGTCTGACCGTAATATGATGGCAGTCTGATCGTCTTATGATGACAGTCTGATCGTCCCACGACGGCAGTCTGATCACCATATGGTGACAGTCTGATTATCACTTGACAGCGTTCTTATTGTCACATGATTACAGTCTGATCATCATATGATGGCAGTCTGATCGTCTTATGATGACAGTCTGATCGTCATATGATGACAGTCTGATCGTCCCATGACGGCAGTCTGATCACCATATGATGGCACTCTGATCGTCACTTGATGGCAGTCTGATCATCACGTCACCGCAGTCTGATCGTCACATGGTGGCAGTCTGATCGTCATATGATGGCAGTCTGATCGTCATATCAACGCAGTCTGATCGTCATATGATGGCAATCTGATCGTCATATGATGGCAGTCTGATCGTCATATGATGGCAATCTGATCGTCATATATTGACAGTCTGATCATCACATGACGGCAGTCTGATCGTCATATGGTGACAGTCTGATCGTCATGTGGTGACAGTCTGATCGTCTTATGATGGCAGTCTGATCGTCATATGGTGACAGTCTGATCGTCATGTGGTGACAGTCTGATCGTCTTATGATGGCAGTCTGATCGTCACATGATGGCATTCTGATCGTCATATGGTGATAGTCTGATCGTCATGTGGTGACAGTCTGATCGTCTTATGATGGCAGTCTGATCGTCACATGATGGCATTCTGATCGTCATATGACGACGGTCTGATCGTCATATGATGGAAGTCTGATTGTCACATGATGGAAGTCTGATCGTCACATGACTGTAGTCTGATCGTCACATGACACACGTCTGATCGTCACATGACTGAAGTCTGATCGTCATATGATGGCAGTCTGATTGTCACATGACGGCAGTCTGATCGTCACATGACTGCAGTCTGATTGTCATATGATGGCAGTCTGATTGTCATATCAACGCCGTCTCATCGCCATATCAACGCAGTCTGATCATAATATGATGGACGTCTGATCGTCACTTGACACCAGTCTGATCGTCACATGACTACAGTCTGATCGTCATATGATCGCAGTCTGATCGTCATATCAACGCCGTCTCATCGTCATATCAACGCAGTCTGATCGTCATATGGTGGACGTCTCATCGTCAGATGATGACAGTCTGATCGTCGTGTGATGGCAGTCTGATCGCCATATGGGGACAGAGTGATTATCACTTGACGGCGTTCTTATTGTCACATGATTACAGTCTCATCATCATATGATGGCAGTCTGATTGTCACATGACGGCAGTCTGATCGTCACATGACTGCAGTCTGATCGTCATATGATGGCAATCTGATCGTCGTATGACGGCAGTCTGATCGTCACATGACTGAAGTCTGATCGTCATATGATGGCAATCTGATCGTCATATGACGGCAGTCTGATCGTCACATGACTGAAGTCTGATCGTCATATGATGGCAGTCTGATCGTCACATGACACCAGTCTGATCGTCACATGACTGCAGTCTGATCGTCATATGATCGCAGTCTGATCGTCATATCAACGCCGTCTCATCGTCATATCAACGCAGTCTGATCGTCATATGGTGGACGTCTCATCGTCATAACAACGCAGTCTGATCGTCATATGTTGGACGTCTCATCGTCAGATGATGACAGTCTGATCGTCTTGTGATGGCAGTCTGATCGCCATATGGGGACAGAGTGATTATCACTTGACGGCGTTCTTATTGTCACATGATTACAGTCTGATCATCATATGATGGCAGTCTGATTGTCACTTGACATCAGTCTGATCGTCATATGAGGGCAGTCTGATCGTCATATCAACGCAGTCTGATCGTCATATGACGGCATTCTGATCGTCACATGACGGCAGTCTGGTCGCCATATGATGGCAGTCTGATCGTCATATGATGGCAATCTGATCGTCATATGACGGCAGTCTGATCGTCACATGACTGCAGTCTGATCGTCATATGATGGCAGTCTGATCGTCACATGACTGAAGTCTGATCGTCATATGATGGCAATCTGATCGTCATATGATGGCAATCTGATCGTCATATGACGACAGCCTGATCGTCACATGACGGCAGTCTGATCGCTATATGATGGCAGTCTGATCGTCATATGATGGCAGTCTGATTGTCATATCAACGCAGTCTGATCGTCATATGATGGCAATCTGATCGTCATATGACGGCAGTCTGATCGTCACATGACTGAAGTCTGATCGTCATATGATGGTAGTCTGATTGTCACATGACACCAGTCTGAACGTCACATGACTGCAGTCCGATCGTCATATGATGGCAGTCTGATCGTGATATGATGGCAGTCTGGTTGTCATATCAACGCAGTCTGATCGTCATATGATGGAAGTCTGATCGTCAGATGATGGCAGTCTGATCGTCATATGATGACAGTCTGATCGTCTCATGATGGCAGTCTGATCGTCATATGATGACAGTCTGATCGTCTCATGATGGCAGTCTGATCGTCACTCGACATCATTCTTATTGTCACATGATTACAGTCTAATCGTCACATGATGGCAGTCTGATCGTCATGTGATGGCAGTCTGATCGTCATATCAACGCAGTCTGATCGTCATATGATGGCAGTCTGATCGTCACATGACGGCAGTCTGATCGCCATATGATTGCAATCCGATCGTCATATGATGGCAGACTGATCGCCATATGAGGGCAGTTTGATCGTCAAATGACTGCAGTCTGATCGTCATATGATGGCAGTCTGATCGTCACATGACAGCAGTCTGATCGTCACATAACTCCAGTCTGATCATCATATGATGGCAGTCTGATTGTCACATGACACCAGTCTGATTGTCACATGACTGCAGTCTGATCGCCATATGAGGGCAGGTTGATCGTCACGTGACTGCAGTCTGATCGTCATATGATGGCAATGTGATCGTCACATGATGGCAGTCTGATCGTCATATGATGGCAGACTGATCGTCACAAAACTCCAGTCTGATCATCATATGATGGCAGTCTGATTGTCACATGACACCTGTCTGATTGTCACATGACTGCAGTCTGATCGCCATATGAGGGCAGTCTGATTGTCACATGACTGAAGTCTGATCGTCATATGATGGCAGTCTGATCGTCACATGACACCAGTCTGACTGTCATATGATGACAGAGTGATCATCACATGACGGCAGTCTGATCGTCATATGGCGGCAGTCTGATTGTCACATGACACCAGTCTGATCGTCATATGATGACAGACTGATCATCACATGACGGCAGTCTGATCGTCATATGATGGCAGTCTGATCGTCACATGACTGCAGTCTGATCGTCACATGACTGCAGTCTGATCGTAATATGATGGCAGTCTGATCGTCACATGACACCAGTCTGACTGTCATATGATAACAGAGTGATCATCACATGACGGCAGTCTGATCGTCATATGGCGGCAGTCTGATTGTCACATGACACCAGTCTGATCGTCATATGATGACAGACTGATCATCACATGACGGCAGTCTGATCGTCATATGATGGCAGTCTGATCGTCATATCAGCGCAGTCTGATCGTCATATGATGGCAGTCTGATCGTCACATGATGGCTGTCTGATCGCCATATGATTGCAATCTGATCGTCATATGATGGCAGTCTGATCGTCACATAACTCCAGTCTGATCATCATATGATGGCAGTCTGATTGTCACATGACACCTGTCTGATTGTCACATGACTGCAGTCTGATCCCCATATGAGGGCAGTCTGATCGTCAAATGACTGCAGTCTGATCGTCATATGATGGCAGTCTGATCGTCACATGACAGCAGTCTGATCGTCACATGACTGCAGTCTGATCGTAATATGATGGCAGTCTGATCGTCACATGACACCAGTCTGATCGTCACATGACGGCAGTCTTATCGTCACATGACGGCAGTCTGATCGTCACATGACACCAGTCTGATCGTCACATGACTGAAGTCTGATCATCATATGATGGCAGTCTGATTGTCACATGACACCTGTCTGATTGTCACATGACTGCAGTCTGATCGCCATATGAGGGCAGTCTGATCGTCACATGACTGCAGTCTGATTGTCATATGATGGCAGTCTGATCGTCACATGACTGAAGTCTGATCGTCATATGATGGCAGTCTGATTGTCATATCAACGCAGTCTGATCGTCATATGATGGCAGTCTGATCGTCACATGATGGCTGTCTGATCGCCATATGATTGCAATCTGATCGTCATATGATGGCAGACTGATCGTCACATAACTCCAGTCTGATCATCATATGATGGCAGTCTGATTGTCACATGACACCTGTCTGATTGTCACATGACTGCAGTCTGATCGCCATATGAGGGCAGTCTGATCGTCACATGACTGCAGTCTGATTGTCATATGATGGCAGTCTGATCGTCACATGACTGCAGTCTGATCGTCACATGACTGCAGTCTGATCGTAATATGATGGCAGTCTGATCGTCACATGACACCAGTCTGATCGTCACATGACTGAAGGCTGATCGTCATATGATGGCAGTCTGTTTGTCACATGACACCAGTCTGATCGTCACTTGACTGCAGTCTGATCGTCATATGATGGCAGTCTGATCGCCATATGTTGGCAGTCTGGTCGTCATATGACGGCAGTCTGATCGTCACTTGACATCGTTCTTATTGTCACATGATGACAGTCTAAACGTCACATGATGTCAGTGTGATCGTCATATGGTGATAGTCTGATCATCACATGATGGCAGTTTTATCGTCACATGACGGCAGTCTTATCGTCACATGACTGCAGTCTGATCGTAATATGATGGCAGTCTGATCGTCACATGACACCAGTCTAATCGTCACTTGACTGCAGTTTGATCGTCATATGATGGCAGTCTGATCGCCATATGTTGGCAGTCTGGTCGTCATATGACGGCAGTCTGATCGTCACTTGACGTCGTTCTTATTGTCACATGATGACAGTCTAAACGTCACATGATGTCAGTGTGATCGTCATATGGTGATAGTCTGATCATCACATGATGGCAGTTTTATCGTCACATGACGGCAGTCTTGTCGTCACATGATGGCAGTCTGATCGTCACATGACACCAGTCTGATCGTCACATGACTGAAGTCTGATCGTCACATGACTGCAGTCTGATCATCATATGATGGCAGTCTGATTGTGACATGACACCAGCCTGATCGTCACATGACTGCAGTCTGATCGTCATATGATGGCAGTCTGATCGTCACATGACACCAGTCTGATGGTCACATCAACGCAGTGTGATCGTCATATGATGGCAGTCAGATCGCCATATGATGGCACTCTGATCGCCATATGATGACAGTCTGATCGTCATATTATCGCAAACTGGTCATCATATGATGGCAGTCTCATCGTCACATGACTACAGTCCAATCGTCATATGATGGCCGTCTGATCGTCACATGAGACCAGTCTGATTGTCACATCAACACAGTCTGGTCGTCATATGACGGCAGTCTAATCGTCATATGGTGACAGTCTGATCGGCATATGATGATAGTCTGATCATCACATGATGGCAGTCTGATCGTCACATGATGACAGTCTCATCGTAACATGACGGCAGTCTAATCGTCATATGGTGACAGTCTGATCGTCTTATGATGGAAGTCTGATCGTGATGTGGTGACAGTCTGATCGTCATGTGGTGATAGTCTGATCATCAGATGATGGCAGTCTTATCGTCACATGACGACAGTCTTGTCGTAACATGACGGCAGTCTCATCATCACGTCACAGCAGTCTAATCGTCACATGACTGCCGTCTGATCGTCACATGAAACACGTCTGATCGTCACATGAATGAAGTCTGATCGTCATATGATGGTAGTCTGATTGTCACATGACACCAGTCTGAACGTCACATGACTGCAGTCTGATCGTCATATGATGGCAGTCTGATCGTGATATGATGGCAGTCTGGTTGTCATATCAACGCAGTCTGATCGTCATATGATGGAAGTCTGATCGTCAGATGATGGCAGTCTGATCGTCATATGATGACAGTCTGATCGTCATATGATGACAGTCTGATCGTCTCATGATGGCAGTCTGATCGTCACTCGTCATCGTTCTTATTGTCACATGATTACAGTCTAATCGTCACATGATGGCAGTCTGATCGCCATATGAGGGCAGTTTGATCGTCACATGACTGCAGTCTGATCGTCATATGATGGCAGTCTGATCGTCACATGACAGCAGTCTGATCGTCACATGACTGCAGTCTGATCGTAATATGATGGCAGTCTGATCGTCACATGACAGCAGTCTGATCGTCACATGACTGCAGTCTGATCGTCATATGATGGCAGTCTGATCGCCATATGAGGGCAGTTTGATCGTCACATGACTGCAGTCTGATCGTCATATGATGGCAGTCTGATCATCACATGACAGCAGTCTGATCGTCACATGATTACAGTCTAATCGTCACATGATGGCAGTCTGATCGCCATATGAGGGCAGTTTGATCGTCACATGACTGCAGTCTGATCGTCATATGATGGCAGTCTGATCGTCACATGACAGCAGTCTGATCGTCACATGACTGCAGTCTGATCGTAATATGATGGCAGTCTGATCGTCACATGACACCAGTCTGATCGTCACATGACGGCAGTCTTATCGTCACATGATGGCAGTCTGATCGTCACATGACACCAATCTGATCGTCACATGACTGAAGTCTGATCATCATATGATGGCAGTCTGATCGTCACATGACTGCAGTCTGATTGTCATATGACTGCAGTCTGATCGCCATATGAGGGCAGTCTGATCGTCACATGACTGCAGTCTGATTGTCATATGATGGCAGTCTGATCGTCACATGACTGAAGTCTGATCGTCATATAATGGCAGTCTGATCGTAATATGACACCAGTCTGATTGTCATATGATGACAGACTGATCATCACATGACCGCAGTCTGAACGTCACATGATGGCAGTCTGATCGTCATATGATCACAGTCTAATCGTCACATGATGGCAGTCTGATCGTCATATAATGGCAGTCTGATCGTAATATGACACCAGTCTGATCGTCACATGACTGCAGTCCGATCCTCATATCATGGCAGTCTGATCGTCATATGACGGCAATCTGATCGTCATATGATGGCAGTCTGATCGTCATGTGGTGACAGTCAGATCGTCTTATGAAGGCAGTCTGATCTTCACTTGACAGCGTTCTTATTGTCACAGGATGACAGTCTAATTGGCACATGATGGAAGTCTGATCATCACATGACTGCAGTCTGATCGTCACATGAAGGGAGTCTGATCGTCATATCAACGCAGTCTGATCGTCACATGACACCAGTCTGATCGTCACATGACACCAGTCTGATCGTCACATGACTGCATTCTGATCGTCAGATGATGGCAGTCTAATCGCCATATGATGGCAGTTCGATCTTCATATGAAGGCAGTCTGATCGTCACATGACTGAAGTCTGATCGTCACATGATGGCAGTCGGATCGTCATATGATGACAGTCTAATCGTCAAATGATGAAAGTCTGATTGTCATATAATGGCAGTCTGATCGTAATATGACACCAGTCTGATTGTCATATGATGACAGACTGATCATCACATGACCGCAGTCTGATCGTCACATGATGGCAGTCTGATCGTCATATGATGACAGTCTAATCGTCACATGATGGCAGTCTGATCGTCATATAATGGCAGTCTGATCGTAATATGACGGCAGTCTGATCGTCACATGACACCAGTCTGATCGTCACATGACTGCAGTCCGATCCTCATATGATGGCTGTCTGATCGTCATATGATGGCAATCTGATCGTCATATGATGGCAATCTGATCGTCATATGACGGCAATCTGATCGTCATATGATGGCAGTCTGATCGTCATGTGGTGACAGTCAGATCGTCTTATGAAGGCAGTCTGATCTTCACTTGACAGCGTTCTTATTGTCACAGGATGACAGTCTAATTGGCACATGATGGAAGTCTGATCCTCACATGACGGCAGTCTAATCGTCACATGAAGGGAGTCTGATCGTCATATGATGGCAGTCTCATTGTCACATGACACCAGTCTGATCGTCACATGACACCAGTCTGATCGTCACATGACTGCATTCTGATCGTCAGATGATGGCAGTCTAATCGCCATATGATGGCAGTTCGATCTTCATATGAAGGCAGTCTGATCGTCACATGACTGAAGTCTGATCGTCACATGACACCAGTCTGATCCTCACATGACTGAAGTCTGATCGTCATATGATTGCAGTCTGATTGTCACATGACAGCAGTCTGATCGTCATATGATGGCAGTCTGATCGTCATATGATGGCAGACTGATCGTCACATGACGGCAGTCTGATCGTCATATGATTACAGTCTGATAGTCATATGATGGCACTCTGATTGTCACATGACACCAGTGTGATCAACCCAGGACTGCAATCTGATCGTAATATGATAGCAGTCTGATATTCATATGAAGGCAGTCTGATCGTCAGATGATGGCAGTCTGATCGTCATATGATGGCAATCTGATCGTCATATGACGGCAGTCTGATCGTCATATGATGGCAATCTGATTGTCATATGATGGCAGACTGAAAGTCACATGACACCAGTCTGATCGTCACATGACTGCAGTCTGATCGTCACATGATGGCAGTCTAATCGTCATATGATGGCAATCTGACCGTCACATGATGGCAGTCTGATCGTCATATGATGGCAGACGGATAGTCACATGACACCAATCTGATCGTCATATGATGGCAGTCTGATCGTCATATGACTGCAGTCTGATAGTCATATGATGGCAATCTGAGCGTCATATGATGGCAATTTGATCGTCATATGATGGCAGACTGATAGTCACATGACGGCAGTCTGATCATCACATGACTGCACTCTGATCGTCATATGACGGCAGTCTGATCGTTATATGATGGCAGTCTGATCGCCATATGATGGCAGTCTGATCGTCACATGATGGCAATCTGATCATCATATGATGGCAGACTAATAGTCACATGACGGCAGTCTGATCATCACATGACTGCACTCTGATCGTCATATGACGGCAGTCTGATCATCATATGATGGCAAGCTGATCGTCACATGACACCAATCTGATCGTCATATGATGGCAGTCTGATCGTCACATGAAGGGAGTCTGATCGTCATATGATGGCAGTCTCATTGTCACATGACACCAGTGTGATCGTCACATGACACCAGTCTGATCGTCACATGACTGCATTCTGATCGTCAGATGATGGCAGTCTAATCGCCATATGATGGCAGTTCGATCTTCATATGAAGGCAGTCTGATCGTCACATGACTGAAGTCTGATCGTCACATGACACCAGTCTGATCCTCACATGACTGAAGTCTGATCGTCATATGATTGCAGTCTGATTGTCACATGACAGCAGTCTGATCGTCATATGATGGCAGTCTGATCGTCATATGATGGCAGACTGATCGTCACATGACGGCAGTCTGATCGTCACATGACTGCAGTCTGATCGTCATATGATTACAGTCTGATAGTCATCTGATGGCAATCTGATCGTCATATGATGGCAGTCTGATCGTCATATCAACGCAGTCTGATCGTCACATGATGGCAGACTGATCGTCACATGACGGCAGTCTGATCGTCATATGATGGATATCTGATCGTCATATGACGGCAGTCTGATCGTCATATCACCGCAGTCTGATCGTCATATGATGGCAGACTGATCGTCACATGACGGCAGTCTGATCGTCACATGACTGCAGTCTGATCGTCATATGACTGCAGTCTGATAGTCATATGATGGCAATCTGAGCGTCATATGATGGCAATTTGATCGTCATATGATGGCTGACTGATAGTCACATGACGGCAGTCTGATCATCACATGACTGCACTCTGATCGTCATATGACGGCAGTCTGATCGTTATATGATGGCAGTCTGATCGCCATATGATGGCAGTCTGATCGTCACATGATGGCAATCCGATCATCATATGATGGCAGACTAATAGTCACATGACGGCAGTCTGATCATCACATGACTGCACTCTGATCGTCATATGACGGCAGTCTGATCATCATATGATGGCAAGCTGATCGTCACATGACACCAATCTGATCGTCATATGATGGCAGTCTGATCGTCATATGATGGCAATCTATCGTCATATGATGGCAATCTGATCGTCATATGACGGCAATCTGATCGTCATATGATGGCAGTCTGATCGTCATGTGGTGACAGTCAGAGCGTCTTATGATGACAGTCTAATCGTCACATGATGGCAGTCTGTTCGTCATATAATGGCAGTCTGATCGTAATATGACACCAGTCTGATTGTCATATGATGACAGACTGATCATCACATGACCGCAGTCTGATCATCACATGACGGCAGTCTGATCGTCACATGAAGGCAGTCTGATCGTCACATGACGGCAGTCTGATCGTCACATGATGGCAGTCTGATCGTCACATGATGGCAGTCTGATCGTCACATGATGGCAGTCTGATCGTCACATGATGACAGACCGATCATCACATGACTGCAGTCCGATCGTCATATGATGGCAATCTGATCGTCATATGATGGCAATCTGATCGTCATATGACGGCAATCTGATCGTCATATGATGGCAGTCTGATCGTCATGTGGTGACAGTCAGATCGTGTTATGAAGGCAGTCTGATCTTCACTTGACAGCGTTCTTATTGTCACAGGATGACAGTCTAATTGGCACATGATGGAAGTTTGATCATCACATGACGGCAGTCTGATCGTCACATGAAGGCAGTCTGATCGTCATATGATGGCAGTCTTATTGTCACATGACACCAGTCTGATCGTCACATGACACCAGTCTGATCGTCACATGACTGCATTCTGATCGTCAGATGATGGCAGTCTAATCGCCATATGATGGCAGTTCGATCTTCATATGAAGGCAGTCTGATCGTCACATGACTGAAGTCTGATCGTCACATGACACCAGTCTGATCCTCACATGACTGAAGTCTGATCGTCATATGATTGCAGTCTGATTGTCACATGACAGCAGTCTGATCGTCATATGATGGCAGTCTGATCGTCATATCAACGCAGTCTGATCGTCACATGATGGCAGACTGATCGTCACATGACGGCAGTCTGATCGTCATATGATGGATATCTGATCGTCATATGACGGCAGTCTGATCGTCATATCACCGCAGTCTGATCGTCATATGATGGCAGACTGATCGTCACATGACGGCAGTCTGATCGTCACATGACTGCAGTCTGATCGTCATATGACTGCAGTCTGATAGTCATATGATGGCAATCTGAGCGTCATATGATGGCAATTTGATCGTCATATGATGGCAGACTGATAGTCACATGACGGCAGTCTGATCATCACATGACTGCACTCTGATCGTCATATGACGGCAGTCTGATCGTTATATGATGGCAGTCTGATCGCCATATGATGGCAGTCTGATCGTCACATGATGGCAATCCGATCATCATATGATGGCAGACTAATAGTCACATGACGGCAGTCTGATCATCACATGACTGCACTCTGATCGTCATATGACGGCAGTCTGATCATCATATGATGGCAAGCTGATCGTCACATGACACCAATCTGATCGTCATATGATGGCAGTCTGATCGTCATATGATGGCAATCTGATCGTCATATGATGGCAATCTGATCGTCATATGACGGCAATCTGATCGTCATATGGTGGCAGTCTGATCGTCATGTGGTGACAGTCAGAGCGTCTTATGAAGGCAGTCTGATCTTCACTTGACGGCGTTCTTATTGTCACAGGATGACAGTCTAATTGGCACATGAATGAAGTCTGATCATCACATGACGGCAGTCTGATCGTCACATGAAGGGAGTCTGATCGTCATATGATGGCAGTCTCATTGTCACATGACACCAGTGTGATCGTCACATGACACCAGTCTGATCGTCACATGACTGCGTTCTGATCGTCAGATGATGGCAGTCTAATCGCCATATGATGGCAGTTCGATCTTCATATGAAGGCAGTCTGATCGTCACATGACTGAAGTCTGATCGTCACATGACACCAGTCTGATCCTCACATGACTGAAGTCTGATCATCATATGATTGCAGTCTGATTGTCACATGACAGCAGTCTGATCGTCATATGATGGCAGTCTGATCGTCATATGATGGCAGACTGATCGTCACATGACGGCAGTCTGATCGTCACATGACTGCAGTCTGATCGTCATATGATTACAGTCTGATAGTCATCTGATGGCAATCTGATCGTCATATGATGACAGTTTAATCGTCACATGATGGCAGTCTGATCCTCACGTGATGGCAGTCTGATCGTCATATAATGGCAGTCTGATCGTAATATGACGGCAGTCTGATCGTAATATGACGGCAGTCTGATCGTCACATGATGACAGTCTGATTGTCACATGATGGCAGTCTGATCGTCACATGATGGCAGTCTGATCGTCATATGATGGCAGTCTGATCGTCACATGATGGCAGTCTGATCTTCATATGATGGCAGTCTGATCGTCACATGATTGCAGTCTGATCGTCACATGACTGAAGTCTGATCGTCATATGATGGCAGTCTGATTGTCACATGACACCAGTGTGATCAACCCAGGACTGCAATCTGATCGTCATATGATAGCAGTCTGATCTTCATATGATGGCAGTCTGATCGTCACATGACACCAGTCTGATCGTCACATGACTGCAGTCCGATCGTCATATGATGGCAGTCTGATCGTCATATGATGGCAATCTGATCGTCATATGACGGCAATCTGATCGTCATATGATGGCAGTCTGATCGTCATGTGGTGACAGTCAGATCGTCTTATGAAGGCAGTCTGATCGTCACTTGACGGCGTTCTTATTGTCACAGGATGACAGTCTAATTGGCACATGATGGAAGTCTGATCATGACATGACGGCAGTCTGATCATCATATGATTGCAGTCTGATTGTCACATGACAGCAGTCTGATCGTCATATGATGGTAGTCTGATCGTCATATGATGGCAGACTGATCGTCACATGACGGCAGTCTGATCGTCACATGACTGCAGTCTGATCGTCATATGATTACAGTCTGATAGTCATCTGATGGCAATCTGATCGTCATATGATGACAGTTTAATCGTCACATGATGGCAATCTGATCGTCATATGATGGCAATCTGATCGTCATATGACGGCAATCTGATCGTCATATGATGGCAGTCTGATCGTCATGTGGTGACAGTCAGAGCGTCTTATGAAGGCAGTCTGATCTTCACTTGACGGCGTTCTTATTGTCACAGGATGACAGTCTAATTGGCACATGATGGAAGTCTGATCATCACATGACGGCAGTCTGATCGTCACATGAAGGGAGTCTGATCGTCATATGATGGCAGTCTCATTGTCACATGACACCAGTATGATCGTCACATGACACCAGTCTGATCGTCACATGACTGCATTCTGATCGTCAGATGATGGCAGTCTAATCGCCATATGATGGCAGTTCGATCTTCATATGAAGGCAGTCTGATCGTCACATGACTGAAGTCTGATCGTCACATGACACCAGTCTGATCCTCACATGACTGAAGTCTGATCATCATATGATTGCAGTCTGATTGTCACATGACAGCAGTCTGATCGTCATGTGATGGCAGTCTGATCGTCATATGATGGCAGACTGATCGTCACATGACGGCAGTCTGATCGTCACATGACTGCAGTCTGATCGTCATGTGATTACAGTCTGATAGTCATCTGATGGCAATCTGATCGTCATATGATGACAGTTTAATCGTCACATGATGGCAGTCTGATCCTCACGTGATGGCAGTCTGATCGTCATATAATGGCAGTCTAATCGTAATATGACGGCAGTCTGATCGTAATATGACGGCAGTCTGATCGTCACATGATGACAGTCTGATTGTCACATGATGGCAGTCTGATCGTCACATGATGGCAGTCTGATCGTCATATGATGGCAGTCTGATCGTCACATGATGGCAGTCTGATCTTCATATGATGGCAGTCTGATCGTCACATGATTGCAGTCTGATCGTCACATGACTGAAGTCTGATCGTCATATGATGGCAGTCTGATTGTCACATGACACCAGTGTGATCAACCCAGGACTGCAATCTGATCGTCATATGATAGCAGTCTGATCTTCATATGATGGCAGTCTGATCGTCATATGATGGCAATCTGATCGTCATATGACGGCAGACTGATAGTCACATGACACCAGTCTGATCGTCACATGACTGCAGTCCGATCGTCATATGATGGCAGTCTGATCGTCATATGATGGCAATCTGATCGTCATATGACGGCAATCTGATCGTCATATGATGGCAGTCTGATCGTCATGTGGTGACAGTCAGATCGTCTTATGAAGGCAGTCTGATCGTCACTTGACGGCGTTCTTATTGTCACAGGATGACAGTCTAATTGGCACATGATGGAAGTCTGATCATGACATGACGGCAGTCTGATCGTCACATGAAGGCAGTCTGATCGTCATATGACGGCAGTCTGATCGTCACATGATGGAAGTCTGATCGTCATATGATGGCAGACTGATAGTCACATGACGGCAGTCTGATCGTCACATGATGGCAGTCTGATCGTCACATGATGGCAGTCTGATCGTCATATGATGGCAGTCTGATCGTCACATGATGACAGTCTAATCGTCACATGATGGCAGTCTGATCGTCATATAATGGCAGTCTGATCGTAATATGACGGCAGTCTGAACGTCACATGATGACAGTCTGATCGTGACATGATGGTAGTCGGATCGTCATATGATGACAGTGTAATCATCACATGATGGCAGTCTGATCGTCATATAATGGCAGTCTGATCGTAATATGACACCAGTCTGATTGTCATATGATGACAGAATGATCATCACATGACCGCAGTCTGATCATCACATGACGGCAGTCTGATCGTCACATGAAGGCAGTCTGATCGTCATATGACGGCAGTCTGATCGTCACATGATGGCAGTCTGATCGTCATATGATGGCAGACTGATAGTCACATGACGGCAGTCTGATCGTCACATGATGGCAGTCTGATCGTCACATGATGGCAGTCTGATCGTCATATGATGGCAGTCTGATCGTCACATGATGACAGTCTAATCGTCACATGATGGCGGTCTGATCGTCATATAATGGCAGTCTGATCGTAATATCACGGCAGTCTGATCGTCACATGATGACAGTCTGATCGTCACATGATGGCAGTCGGATCGTCATATGATGACAGTCTAATCGTCACATGATGGCAGTCTTATCGTCATATAATGGCAGTCTGATCGTAATATGACACCAGTCTGATTGTCATATGATGACAGACTGATCATCACATGACCACAGTCTGATCGTCACATGATGACAGTCTAATCGTCACATGATGGCAGTCTGATCGTCATATAATGGCAGTCTGATCGTCACATGACACCAATCTGATCGTCACATGACTGCAGTCCGATCGTCATATGATGGCAGTCTGATCGTCATATGATGGCAATCTGATTGTCATATGATGACAGACTGATCATCACATGACCGCAGTCTGATCGTCACATGATGACAGTCTAATCGTCACATGATGGCAGTCTGATCGTCATATAATGGCAGTCTGATCGTCACATGACACCAATCGGATCGTCACATGACTGCAGTCCGATCGTCATATGATGGCAGTCTGATCGTCATATGATGGCAATCTGATCGTCATATGACGGCAATCTGATCGTCATATGATGGCAGTCTGATCGTCATATGACGGCAGTCTGATCGTCACATGATGGAGGTCTGATTGTCATATGACGGCAGTCTGATCGTCACGTGACTGCAGTCTGATCGTCACATGACGGAGGTCTGATTGTCACATGACGGCAGTCTGATCGTCACATGACTGCAGTCTGATCGTCATATGATGGCAGTCTGATCATCCTATCAACTCAGTCTGATCGTCATATGACTGCAGTCTGATCGTCACATGACTGCAGTCTGATCGTCATATGATGCCAGTCTGATCTTAATATGATGGCAGTCTGATCGTCATATGACTGCAGTCGGATCGTTACATGACGGAGGTCTGATTGTCATATGACGGCAGTCTGATCGTCATATGATGGCAGTCTAATCGTCATATGATTGTAGTCTGATCGTCACATGATGGCATTCTGATCATAATATGACGGCAGTCTGATCGTGATATGATGGCAATCTGATCGTCACATGATGGCAGACTGATCGTCATGTCAACGCATTCTGATCGCCATGTGATGGCAGTCTGATCGTCATATGATTGTAGTCTGATCGTCACATGATGGCATTCTGATCATAATGTGATGGCAGTCTGATCGCCCTATGATGGCAGTTTAATGTTCATATGATGGCAGTCTGATCGTCACATGATGGTAGTCTGATCACCAAATGATGGCAGTCTGATCGTCATATGATGGCAATCTGATCGTCATATGACGGCAGTCTGATTGTCATATGATGGCAATCTGATCGTCATATGATGGCAGTCTGATCGCCATATGACGGCAGTCTGATCGCAATATGATGGCAGTCTGATCGTCATATCAATGCAGTCTGATCGTCATTTGACTGCAGTCTGATCGTCATATCAACGCAGTCTGATCGTCACATGACTGTAGTCCGATCGTCATATGATGGCAGTCTGATTGTCACATGACACCAGTCTGATCGTCACATGACTGCAGTCCGATCGTCATATCATGGCAGTCTGATTGTCACATGACACCAGTCTGATCGTCACATGACTGCAGTCTGATCGTCACATGACGGCAGTCTGATCGTCATATGACGGCAGTCTGATCGTCACATGACACCAGTCTGATCGTCACATGACTGCAGTCTGATCGTCATATGATGGCAGACTGATAGTCACATGACACCAGTCTGATCGTCACATGACTGCAGTCTGATCGTCATATGATGACAGTCTGATCATCACATGACGGCAGTCTGATCGTCATGTGGTGACAGTCAGATTGTCTTATGGAGGCAGTCTGATCGTCACTTGATGGCGTTCTTATTGTCACATGATGACAATCTAATCGTCACATGATGGAAGTCTGATAGTCATATGGTGATAGTCTGATCATCACATGATGGCAGCCTTATCGTCACTTGACGGCAGTCTGATCATCACGTCACCGCAGTCTGATCGTCACATGATGGCAGTCTGATCGTTACATGACACCAGTCTGATCGTCACATGACTGAAGTCTGATTGTCACATGACACCAGTCTGATTGTCACATGACAGCAGTCTGATCGTCACATGACTGCAGTCTGATCGTCATTTGATGGCAGTCTGATCGTTATATCAACGCAGTCTGATCGTCACATGATGGATATCTGATCGTCACATGACACAAGTCTAAACGTCACATGACTGAAGTCTGATCGTCACATGACACCAGTCTGATCCTCACATGACTGAAGTCTGATCGTCATATGATTGCAGTCTGATTGTCACATGACACCAGTCTGATCGTCATATGATGGCAGTCTGATCGTCATATCAACGCAGTCTGATCGTCACATGATGGCAGACTGATCGTCACATGACGGCAGTCTGATCGTCATATGATGGATATCTGATCGTCACATGACGGCAGTCTGATCGTCATATCACCGCAGTCTGATCGTCATATGATGGCAGACTGATCGTCACATGACGGCAGTCTGATCGTCACATGACTGCAGTCTGATCGTCATATGATTACAGTCTGATAGGCATATCAACGCAGTCTGATCGTCACATGATGGCAGACTGATCGTCACATGACCGCAGTCTGATCGTCATATGATGGCAGACTGATCGTCACATGACGGCAGTCTGATCGTCACATGACTGCAGTCTGATCGTCATATGATTACAGTCTGATCGTCATATCACCGCAGTCTGATCGTCATATGATGGCAGACTGATCGTCACATGACGGCAGTCTGATCATCACATGACTGCACTCTGATCGTCACATGACGGCAGTCTGATTATCATATGATGGCAATCTGATCGTCATATGAAGGCAGACTGATCGTCATAAGGTGGAATTCTGATTGTCACATGACACCACTCTGATCGTCACATGACTGCAGTCTGATTGTCACATGACGGCAACCTGATCGTCACATGACCGCAGTCTGATCGTCATATGACTGCAGTCTGATCGTCACATGACTGCAGTCTGATCGTCATATGATGGCCGTCTGATCGTCATATCAACGCAGTCTGATCGTCATATGATGGCTGTCTGATCGTCATATAATGGCAGTCTGATCGCCATATGATGGCAGTTTGATCGTAATATGAGGGCAATCTGATCGTCATATGACTGCAGTCTGATCGTCACATGACGGCATTCTGATTGTCATATGATGGCAGTCTGATGATCACATGACGGCAGTCTGATCGTCACATGACTGCAGTCTAATCGTTATATGATAGCAGTCTGATCGTCATATGATGGCAGTCTGATCGTCATATGAGGGCAATCTGATCGTCATATGACTGCAGTCTGATCGTCACATGACGGCATTCTGATCGTCATATGATGGCAGTCTGATGATCACATGACGGCAGTCTGATCGTCACATGACTGCAGTCTAATCGTCACATGACTGCAGTCTGATCGTCACATGACGGCATTCTGATCGTCATATGATGGCAGTCTGATGATCACATGACGGCAGTCTGATCGTCACATGACTGCAGTCTAATCGTCATATGATCGCAGTCTGATCGTCACATAATGGCAGCCTGATCGCCATATGATAGCAATCTGATCGTCATATGACGGCAGTCTGATCGTCACATGACGGCAGTCTGATCGTCATATGATGGCAATCTGATCGTCACATGACGGCAGTCTGATCGTCACATGACTACATTCCGATCATCATATGATGGCAGTCTGATTGTCACATGACACCACTCTGATCGTCATATCAGCGCAGTCTGATCGTCATATGATGGCAGTCTGATCGTGACATGATGGCAGTCTGATCGTGACATGATGGCAGTCTGATCGCCATATGATGGCAGTGTGATCGTCATATGATGGCAGTCTGATCGTGATATGATGGCAGTCTGATCGTCATATGATGGCAGTCTGATCGTGACATGATGGCAGTCTGATCGTGACATGATGGCAGTCTGATCGCCATATGATGGCAGTCTGATCGTCACATGATGGCAGTCTGATCGTGATATGATGGCAATCTGAGCGTCACATGATGGCAGACTGATCGTCACATG
This sequence comes from Melanotaenia boesemani, assembly GCF_017639745.1. Taxonomy (NCBI): domain Eukaryota; kingdom Metazoa; phylum Chordata; class Actinopteri; order Atheriniformes; family Melanotaeniidae; genus Melanotaenia; species Melanotaenia boesemani. The sequence goes on from NC_055696.1 coordinate 34,817,469, forward strand.
ACTGCCGTCTGATCGTCATATGACTGCAATCTGATCGTCATATGATGATAGTCTGATCGTCATATGACTGCAGTCTGATCGTCATATGATGATAGTCGGATCATCACATGATGGCAGTCTGATCGTCACTTCCCGGCGCTCTTATTGTCACATGATGACAGTCTAATCATCACATGATGACAGTCTAATCGTCACATGATGGCAGTCTGATCGTCATATGGTGATAGTCTCATCATCACATGATGGCAGTCTTATCGTCACATGACGGCAGTCTTATCGTCACATGACGGCAGTCTGATCGTCACATGACGACGGTCTGATCGTCACATGACTGCAGTCCGATCGTCATATGATGGCAGTCTGATCGTCATATCAACGCAGTCTGATCGTCATATGACTGTAATCTAATCGTCACATGACCACAGTGTTATTGTCAGGTAAACACAGACTGAACATCACATGACCGCACTCTGATTGTTGACATTATAATTTGTTTTATCACAGAAATTATAATTGTTATATGACCACAGTTTAACAGTCACTTGACCCCTACTGACCTTCGAGATCACGCCATTCTCATCGATCTCTAACAGGATGTTGCTGCACCAGAAGGTCCCACAGCCTCTCCCCCAGCAGACCCGACTCAGACCAAAGCGCTTCACAGAGTACTGACAGGACAGAGAGGCCACTCCCCCTTCTATCACTTTAAAAGAGGAGACGTGAAACAGGTTTCCACCTGCTGGACAAAAACACAACAATGAGACAGGTTAGTGGTCTGATTCTGGTAGTAATTGCTGATGATGGATCTTTTACATGGATTTGACATGTGGAACTGCTGTCCACCACAGTATGATTAAAGTAGTCCTAGAAATGGATAAAGTAGTCCCGTCATGTTGCTATGCTACATGTTAGTATTGCTGCTTCCTGGTTAGTGCTAACATCTTCTGGACTGCAGGATCTCATGCTGCCTCCTGGATAGAGGAGAGAAGAAGAGGTTCATCTGGGATGTTTGTTTTGTTTCAGATCACAGAACAATCGTAGTAGTATTTTAATAGATTCTAAGGCACTGTCTACACCATGACGACGAGGCAATAAAATACTAAAGTTTTGTCTCATTCTGGCCTCTCGTTCCCATGGTAACAGAGGTTTGGGTGGATAAAACTGACAGCAGTCTACAGAGTGAAATTTTCCTTCAGTGCAAGGAAAGAGTCCTCTCAGTGGAAACTGGAACTGGAACATTTAGCGACAATGATGTCTTTCACATCACCTTGTGCATTCAAACCCTGCTTAGCTAACCCACGAAAAACACAACAACAATAGCGGACCTCCGTGTTGTTTGTGCTGCTGCATCTTTTTAAATTTTTTGGTCTGTTGAACCCAAACCTGTCAGTCAAATGAAGTCAGTCTTAGCTCTGTAGGTTCAGTCCCCATGAAATTTGTTTAACTGAAAAAATTGCACTGCTAAATGCTAATAACTGCTTAGTTCAGCCAAAAAATGAACAAAAAAAGAAATCTCCTACTACAAAGACCCTCACCTTTAAACAGGTGGAACATGTAGGTGAGCATAGTTATGCCACACCGATGGAAGCTTCAGTTGGCTCCAGCAAACAAAACAGAGAAAACGAGACACCAACAAATATTCCAGAAAAAATCCCACAAGACAAAATGTCAAAAGGTACTTTCTTAAGAGAACCAAGTAAAGATTAAATAATAGATGTTATTTTAAATGCCATTGACTTGCTCAGAAAATAAGGGGACAACCATATGGAAGAAATACCTGTGCAAATGAGACAGCATAGCACTATGCTAGCCACTATTGCCAAGATGGTACAGCTCAATTCAGAGGAGGAGCAGCTAGGGGTTCAATAAAAATAGTAAAGTGTGATGGAGAAAGCGGGCAGCCCTGTCTGGTTCCTCTCTGCAAAGAGAAGCTTGGAGAAGTTTGATCATTGGTCTTCACACATGCATTTGGGTTGTTATATAATATTTTTATCCAATCTGTGTAAGATGACCCAAACCCAAATTTGTTTAACGTTGCAAATAAAAATTTCCAGTTTACTCGGTCAAATGCTTTTTCTGCGTCTAAAGAAATGACTGTGGATTCCAGATTATGTAGAGTAGAATAATCTATGATGTTAATTAATCTACGCATGTTAGTAGAGGAATGTCTACCTTTAATAAAGCCTGTTTGGTCAGGATGTATTATTAGAGGGGTTATTTTTTCTATTCTTCTGGCCAAAGCTTTGCTAATTATTTTGAGATCTACATTTATTAATGAAATTGGACGGTAACTGGATGGAAGTGTCGGGTCTTTACCTGGTTTTAATAGTAGAGTAATATTGGCTAGGTTCATATTTGAAGGTATTTTTTGTTTTTCCCTTATTTCTAATATCATATTGTAGAAAGTGGGTGCCAACGTTGTCCAGAATTCTTTGTAGAATTCTGCTGGGTAACCATCTGGACCTGGAGCTTTATTGTTGGGCATATGCTGGAGAGCTTCTTGGAGTTCGCCGACTGAAAGGGGGGAATCCAAGACCATTTTATCTTCATGTTTTAATTTTGGAAGATTGATGTTACTAAGAAATTTATCAATATTGTCATCTGTTGTAGTTAGTTGGATTCTGATTTCTGACATGTCATTCATCAGCGAGCAGCTAGTTAAGAAATAATCTAATCTAGAATAGGAATGGTGAACTGAAGAGAAGAAGGTGTGTTCTCTTAGTGTGGGATGGTGAGAGCGCCAAGCATCACAGAGACCAAAATCCTTCATGTTTTACAGTTTCTGAGGATTTCCAGACTCGATGAGCTCCTGTGGTACTTTGTTTGTCCAGTATAATGTTAAAATCACCTCCTATAATTAGTGTGTTATCTGAGTCACCATAGAGGCGAAGAGGGAGTGAAAGAAGGAGGGATCATCAACATTTGGACCAGATATATTTGCAATACATAAGTTAACATTTTAATAGATAATGTAACTGTTATAAATCTGCCTTCTGGATCTATGATTGTATTATCTATGTCAAAATTTAACCTTCTATTAATAAGAGTTGCTGCTCTTCTCTGCCTAGAATTATAACAAGCTGAATACACATGTGGAAACTGGGTTGTTGAGAGAAGATCTATTGTTGAGTTTGATAAATGAGTCTCTTGGAGTAATATTATATCGATTCTGTCGTAACAACGATCTATAAAATCTGTCAGGCTGGCCAAATCCTCCCCGCTGTGCTCCAGAGTTTACCTTTTAAAGACACTATTTTACAACTTTAAAGAATATTTTGATTAGACTGGCACAAAATACAATTGAATGAAAGTATAAATGTTTGGGCGCGCCTAGTTTGAATCTGCCGTCTCCCCAGAACTACGTCACCTACAGCATTAGCGTCACTTACCTGCCACCAGCGTCACCTACCTGGAGCCGCTCTGTGCTCCCTCGACTGTTTATTTTGACTGATGGGTATACATATTTACTGTTTACTGTTTTAAATTGTTTACTGTTTTATCATATATGTTTTTATATTCTCTTTTTATTATTTTATTGTTTTTATTTCGTGTGAAGCACTTTAGTCAACCGTGTTGTTTTGAAAGTCCTATATAAATGAAGTGGAGTTGGAGTTGGAGCTTTCACCACCCTCTGTAGAGCCTTGTGGTGGAGGGTAGGGATGTTATGCTCGAGCGGTCTGCTCGATCACGTGTCGAGCATGTGACACAGAAGTGTTGTGAGCATTGTCTCTGAGCCATGGATGTATTATAGAACTGGATAACGGACTGAAAATGGCGGCCCATTCATTTCTATGGAAGTTGCTCACCCAGCGCATACGCCGAAAAAGTTCTCAGGCTTCCGGGTTACTTCCGCATATTGGGCCCATAGAGCATGCGCAGTAGTGTCACCTCCCATCATGCTTCACGTCACTGTGAACGAGCAATGCGCAGCCCAGTGACCTGATCCAGCGACGCGCGGTCACGACATTAATCTGCAGTATGAGAGCTGTACAAACTCAGATGATGATTTTCTACGGCACACGATCGGACCTCGATGTAAAGTAATGATATAATATACGTGGAAAAAGTTGTGTAGTAATTGTTAAAATGATGGTTTGTTTTAATCTGATGAATTTCTATATGGGATTCGTAATAGCCCAATATAAGTCAGTCTATATTGTATATTTGTATAATCCCGTGTCAAATTTTCATGATGACTTACAATTCCTACCTTTATTCATGAATAATTTCAGGCACGTCTTTTGTAATAAATGTTAGAAGTCCTTGTTAATGCATTATTTCATTGTGCTACCCATGCATATTCTCTTTATTTTTCTGCTATTCCCTGGATGACACCAAGATTATCAATTGCGTCTCTTAAAATGTTCCTTTCTTGTGTTTTGCCGGATTCCACTTTGTTAAATGCTGCAGTTTTTTAATTGACAAAGAAAAAAAAACTTTGTTTAAACTGAGGACTATGTTAAGGAAAATTAGGCCACTTGGGTTATCACCATTCTATATTTATTATGTAGTTATGTATTTTATGTATCGTGATTTCCGTTAGGGATTGAAAATGGTTTTGTAGGCTATTTTACCTAACTTGGCGACATTGTGTCGCTGTCATGAAATGGCTCAACACTCCCAAAATATTTAACTGTATATGTATAACAAAATATCACTGACAGCGATGCGTCAAGACTGTTATTCATATTTTATTTGAACTAACGAAAATAGAATAGCAGCTCATAAGACAAAATATTTTAATTAAAAAAAATTCTATTGCCCTCTGGGTGAACAGTGTGATTAAACTACTTAACAAAAAATGAACTAATGTGAACCAAAATATAAGAAATTAACAAATAAAAAAAAAAGCCACCCTCACTTTCCCCGATCTATTCATGGGCTGAATCTCTCTTTACATAAAATAAACCAGTAAAACGCACTATCAGGTGGTTTAAACAGGTGGTCGTAACTACAACCTAGAGCTAATTAGGATTTAGGTCACAATACGTTTAAAAACAGGAACTATCATGCATGTAATATCAAACATTAAGAATACAAATGTATTAAGTTACTCGATATCAGAAAAAAGAAACTTAACTTTAACTTAACTTTTACGAACAGCTTTCCCATCATATTGAAGTCAACAGCCGTCCTCCTCGCTCCCGACACAGCATGACCGCGCTTCGGCAGTGCATGTGCACAGCCGTGACGTCACCGGAGAAATAGAGACTTTTCTGTGGCTTTTATGGCCTTTTGAAAAATAATTGACGGATTAAATGTCCATGAATTAAAAATATTGAATAGAAAGATTAGTAATTAGCTGTGTTTAAAGCTGAAGACGTCCTGTCAACAGTTTTACAGCCGTGTCTTTTACCATTGTGGCCTATGGGAAAAATGCTTTTTGGGCCCCATGGGATTTTTTGTTGCAGTACCACGAGTGGCCACTGGGAAAAATCGGCGTGCCGCCATTGTTCAGTCCGTTATCCAGTTCTATAATACATCCATGCTCTGAGCATTGATTCAGCATGAAAAAAGTCACGTGATAGACCAAACGAGGCCTCGTTACGTCATCAGCGCGTATCGAGCAGCAAGCGGGATCTTCAAAGGGACCGGGCTTGTCAATCTCTCAGATTCCAAACGTTGAGGAGATCGCAGGTTTTTGAGAGGAGATTCTGTAGCGATTGCGCGACATTACATTTTGAAAACAAATTTAGGAAAAGCATCACATCAGCATGAGCTTATATTGAATCACATTTAGCTTTTAGAGATTTGGGGAAACAAACGTCTGCACGAGACGCCGTTGCCAGAGTAACTGCTGAAGGAGCTCGGAGTATGAGAGAAGGACGGAGCAGGCGGTGCCTTCAACATCACAGGTAAGCTTAATTCCCCTTTCTTTATATATGTTTTTAAATAGCCTTACAAAGAGCAGACTTTAAAGTTAACCATAAACTTCAACCAGAAGCATCAGAGGAAACGTCTCAGTCTGCAGCTGCAGAGAAAAAACCACCACCTGCAGGACCTTACACACCAAGCTGGTTTCTGATCACCATGAACAGAGAATTTAATGATTTTAAACTTGGTTAATTACAATTTTGTTCTTGTGTTTCTTTCAGGTGTAACCTCTCCAAAGCTGGAGAGGTAGTGTGCCAGAAGAGGAGCAGACTGAAGCCTGACAGAAAATACGTTTTTAAATAAAAATCTATGACACATCAAAGTTTCCAAAGTTTTTTTTCTCATAACACATTTCAAGATTCAAAGTGTCTTTGTCATTTGCACAGTAAGGAAACACGTTTCCCTGAACAATGTAAATCTTACTTTGCCGTCCATAAAACATTATGAAATAAAAAAAACTATTTGAAAAAAAAAAAAAAACTAGATAGAAGATAAACAAAAAAAAAATTGAGTAAATAATCTATGTACATAAATGTGCAGTGTGCTATAAACTGTTGTGCCACATTTAACAATGATCAGCTATGCAAAAGAAAACAACTCATGACGTAGACGATAACAAGCATTTGCAATATCTATTATAAGTAATAAGACACATAAAACAGTAAACAATTTTATTATTACAACTGTATAAAATAACTAACACAGTCACTATACCCGCTGCACAAACACTCCTTCCCTCATGCCTTCCCACAGATTGGTTTACTTAAGTTACACCACAATTCTGTTACCTAAACAAATGTTACCTAATACCCCTCTTTGTTATTTATATGAACAACAGAAAATAAATATTCACTCGGATGGTAGATTACGTATTGTTTATTGAACACGTATTCAAAGTTGGGATAGGGATGACAGATGTGAGGTGTCAATGCTGTCCTTCTGATGCATCAGACTCCCACAGCCAGCAGATGGAGTTCTTTGGTTTGGTCAAATGATTCAGAACACTAAGCCATTTTCAAGCATTTGGTTCAAAGTTGGCTCGATGATTCATGAGGCCTTGGTTTCACCATCCCTAGTGGAGGGCGGTGCAGCTGCTGTACCAGGCGGTGATGCAGCCAGTCAGGATGCTCTCTGTGGTGCATCTATAAAAGCTGCAGACGATCCTTGAGTCCATGTTGAGCCTCCTTAGCCTGCAGAGGAAGAAGAGCCTCTGTCTGGCTGACTTTGTAATAAAGTCAGTGTGATGAGTCCAGGTGAGGTCCGCACTGATGTGGACCCGAAAACCTGAAGCTGTTGACTCTTTCCACCGTAGCCCCGTTGATGGCAAGGGGGGAGTGTTCCTCCCTCTGCCTCCTCCTGAAATCCACAATCAGTTCCTTAGTTTTGTTGACGTTAAGATGGAGGTTGTTGTCCTGACACCAAGATGTCAGGCCTCTGACCTCCTCTCTGTAAGCCATCTCATCATTACCGGTGACCAGGTCAATGACGGTCGTATCGTCAGCAAATTTAATGATGGTATTGGAGCTGTGGCCTTATGTGTTTGTCCTTTCTAAAGTTCTGCACACGTCTGCCTTGTATTTTCTGATGTAACCAATGACCGCGTCCGTGTAGGTGTTCATGTCAGTATCCTTAAACACACCCCACTCCGTCGTGCTGAAGCAGTCGCGCAAAGCCGAGTTTGAATGGATGGACCACTGCTGAATGGTCCGCATCACTGGTCCTTGACACTTCAGTTTATGTCCATAGGAAGGCAGCAGCAGAACTGCAGCGTGATCAGAGTTCCCAAAAGGGGCGCAATATATATATATATATATATATATATATATATATATATGTGTGTGTGTGATTTGGGAATCCCATTTTTCGGGATGGTGGCTCACGTAATCCAGCTTACTTTTACCCCGGCTGTTCAAGGCAAAATAGTCTTGTTTTTCAAGATCACCAAATCCGGATTTCCAGCATGTAAATCCGTGTGCGCTGGCAGCCATGAGAAGAACAGCAGGTAGAATAGACAGTCTGCATGCCTTAACTACTTGCAAGTGGAACCACCATGTAACATAATGCATACATGTATTATCCTGCATAACATTGCGACCAGGCGGACTCTCCCTCTCTGTGACTCACTGTCAATGATGCACCTGAGCCCCACGTGAAGGCCCAACCTCTGGCATTCTGTCAGAATGAGGGATGAACGGGACGTGTAGTAAGGGATGAAATCATTAGAAATGTCTTTTTTTGACAGGTTCTTTATCGATTATGCAGTAATGAATGATGGGAAAATGTAATATTTTATTTGTGTTTGTTATTTAATTTGTTTAGGGTTTATTTCATGCGGACATGATCATGTCATGTTTTTATTTTCCGTTTACTATGCTGAAAAGCTTAATAGGTGGCCTATGCCTATTTTAACTACTTTTTCACTGTAATGGTTAGACAAGTTAGGTGTAAAATACAAATATAAGCATATATATAGATGTTGTGATTGTCTGAGTTATGTTCTTTATGTACTGAGGAGTGTTTTTTGTATCTCAATAATGGGCCCTTAGGCCCAGGGTGGAGATGCCTTTTTTTTATCCTCTCCAGCTACATCTTACTCCCCTAATGTTACCTTTCACCTATATCTAAGACAAGGAGCGCTGTACAAACGGCTGCTCCGTCAGTCTGCCTGTTCCTGTTTGTGTTATATGTTGTTTTGTCTAGTCTTGGATGGGTTGTACTGAAAACATGAATTTCCCTGCAAGGGATTAATAAAGTATTTCTGATTTCTGATTTCTGATGCACCGAATAAAAAGTTCTATTATTTTTCAGCTGTTAGGTTGTACTTTTCTGTTTTTTTCTGAAATCGGCCTCGTAATCCTGCCCTCTGTAAGGATCAGGATAATCCTGTTTTTCTGGATCAAAGTTATCCGGATTCTGCTCAAAAGTTTTGAACAACCCAAACTGGGGGATGTATTCAGATAACCACCAGGTTATGTGATCCAAGTGGATTTCAGAATCCGGATTTCCCTTTTGAACAACCCATTTTCAAGATATTATCCTATCCGATAACTGAAATCCGATCGGATTACGTTTGAAAAACTGGCCCCAAATGATTAGAAAGTTGTGTCACAGAAACTTAAGAGGCAGCCCCTTAGCGACCGCTGTATAAAAGAGATTAATATCTCAAGTCATAATGGGGGAAAACCTAAAGATTATTAGAAATTTAACTCCAATCTAAGCGAGGATTATTGTAAGGAAATTTTAAAAAATTTATTTTGGGAACAAAATGGGGTCAGGTTCACTGACCCAGGTTTAGGATAGACATTCACCTTCACCTCTCTGGCTGAACTGCTAGTAATTCTCATTAAAAACTCAAGTGGTGAATGGCGAGCTGTAAAGGGACAGCAGGCGGTTATTAGTTGGTCAGCAAGCGATACAGCCCATGATACATCTAGTCTTTCCAACCTCAGGATCACAGCAGGATAACCAATCAGCAGCCAGTCTTCATCATCCAAAATGAAATTCAAAGAGATCTGTCTCTAGTCTGATCACTATTAATAAAAATCCATATCCAGATGAATTTATCCTGCATACTCATTAGCTGTCACTCCAAAAACCATGGAGAAAATAAAGAAATGACACTTTGGCTTCTGGTGGAAAAGGAAGCACCAGCATCTCAGAAAAGGCGACTTAGCAGCAGATTCTGATGAAGGTGGAATAAAATCCATTGATTGTCAAGTAATGAACAGGTTATTCCAATGAAATGGCTTCAATCTTTTTAAAAAATGATGAAGAAATATGGTGATGGCTACCTTCTGTAATGTGTAGGAAGTTGGGGGGAGTCTCCAAACTTCCTGCTCTGCTGGACGATGCTGGTAAACAGCTTCAGTCCTCAGCCTCTGAGCAACAACACAGCCATGCTGCGCAGAAGAAAATCCATGTTTAGGGGTGGCTGGTGGATCGTATGTCTGATGAACGACGGAGGCGATATGCAGGATCCAGAGGAGCTCAACCCCTAACACCACTTCAGCTGTTCTACAGGCTCGTAGAGAAGATTCATCAGAAGCTTCCAGCTTCTAGTTGAAAACCACAGAGACACCCACATTCACATTTAACCCTCTAACATCAGCTGGCCCAAATATGTAGTGTTACAGCCTGGAAATGTTGAGTTATAAAATGTTCTAATTTGGATATTGTCCAGGAGAGCTGTTTAGGCTTTTTGAAGTAATTTGTTCTGTGGGTATTTTCTGTTGTGTATATTGTGGGGACATGTAACACTTGTGAGCTATAATACGTCATCAGCCTGCGTGCACTGGGGTGTGTATATGCAACGTGTGTGGTGCGGCTGGCTCGGTGTGTGTAGCGTGGTCATCTTTGCTTGTCCTGGCTGCCTCAAGAAAATCCACATATTTAAAAAAAAAATATATGCAGCGCGGGGCGAATAAAGTTGCCAAAATCAAGATGGAGTCTTGTCTGCTTCAAGGGTGCAACAGTAGCAGCAGTACATGGTCAACGCTGCGTTTCCAGGCCAACAAACATCTTTTCTTCTTCACAATTACAGCAAATCTGAAATCAGAGCTGTAAGAACATTTCTGAAGTTTCCCATCCTTACTAAACACGAGGACATGCATTTCAACACTATAAGCTCAGATTAGACGTAGATAACTGTTATTGATGGAATGATGACGGGCCAGCTGAACACTGCGGATGTGAGACGAATAACAGACTGAGGGATCTGTGCAGGAGTGACTTCCATACATACAGATTTTCTCTCTTTCAATGAAATACAATTTGGTACAGTGATAAAAGAAAAGCCAGTAGAGTTCTTAGTCAAAAACATTATATTTTTTACTAAGTTTTATATACATAAATGTCGTTTGTCTGAATCCTCTCAGTATGAAATGCTTTTAAAAACAAACTAAACTTATATTACAGAAATCTAAAATTATTTAAAAATGGCCAAGCTAAGAAACTTCATGCCCTTATCTCCAAATATAACTTAAATTTCCCTTTAGTTATTTATGTATCTGCGATTTATTTGTTTTTATTTATTCATTCTGTGGTTGCCCATGGTAATGTTTTATGGTGGTTTCTTTTTTTGAAAGTCTAAATGTTTGTTATTATCACTATCTGGCGTTGCAAGATCAAACTTCTCCATACTCACAGAGATACGAGCCTGGTTGTATCTGAAGAGCTGCGAGTTCTAGCTACATTATTTACCAGGATGATGTCAAGCTGTTATTTCCTGTTCTTTCTGCATGTTATAAATAAAGATATATATATAAAAAAAACTATTGACACCTTGACTTGGCAGTGTGTGTGTCTCACCTGACAGGATGAAAAGGATGGTGATGAAGGTCTGAGGCGTTAGAGGGCAGATGGCCATGCTGAATGTGGCGATGGTCTGGGGTTGAGCCGGGGGGAGGGCAGTCTGTCTGGGATGAAGATGATGATGCTCCTGGATGACAGATGAGTCTTCGGTCTTATTTAAATCATTCTTCGACCTAACCAGAACCTGTGATCCATTCTTTGGAACCACCAGAACCCGAGCAGAACCTGATCTGTTCTCTGGGAACACTAGAACCCGAGCAGGGCCTGACCAGTTCTCTGAGAATACCAGAACCCGAGCAGGGCCTGGTGAAGACTGATATGATGAAAACTGGGTGCTAAAATGAGGATGAAGGAGGGATTTCACAGTGAAGGAAACAAAGACTTTCTGTCTCAGTAACTCTCAGTGGAGACGTCACTGGCACACAGAGACTCCTTTATTAACATGAAATATTTCTGTTTCCTTAATTTCAACTCTTTTTTTCTCAAACTGACGTCTTTTCATTTAAAAAAAAGAGGTTTTATATTTCTGATCACAAACGGTTTTGGTTCATTTCTCTTTAACTTGTGATAGTCCAATTCCAGAAAGATCTGGTCTAAAGCAGAACCTCAGATTTTATACTCAGTAGACCAGAAAACCTTTATTGTATAGACACATATCACCCCAACTTAACATGTTACACTGGTTTCCACTACAGACCAGGGTCTAGATACAGAGTCCACACCAGAATCCAGACCAGGGTCCAGACACAGATTCCAGATCAGTCTCCAGATACAGAGTCCAGACGAGGGTAAAACCCACAAACTTCCAGAGGACCCCAAATAACTAGTACAAACCAGCAGAAAACTACCACACAGGCCACCAAAAACATCAACAGACCACCATAAAGGCAGATTTATGGTCATGCGGCATCTGTGTAACCCCTGTAGGCTCTGTGTAGCTCTGCAGAGGCCCGACGTGCACCTCTTCCAGACCTGAGGTGCACCCCTGCTACACAGACGGTTTTACGTAAGTACTCCCTTGTGACTGGTCAGTTTGGGATCACGTGTTGCCTGATATCTGGATCTTTTTGCTGAATTTTTGTGCTAACCACCATTTTAAAAACAATTTTTTATTTTTTTTATTTAACCTTTATTTAACCAGGTAAAAAAATGTTTGAGAACCAGTTCTCATTTACAAACATGACCTGGCCAAGAGGCCCCAGCAGGAATAAATAACGTACATACATACAAACATACAACTGTGCATACACAGGACCACAATGCAACAATACAATACAAATTAAAAAAAGTGCAGAGTGAGTACAAATATAAAAAATGAAAGGGGGAAAGGGAGTAGAACACAGTATATAAGACAGATCTATGTGAGAGAAAAAGTAGTGGAGAAATGTTTGTATATAGGGGAGAGTCAGCATCGTCAGCAGGAACAAGTATCTACAATAATCTGTTGAAGTCTCTGTCTAAACAGAGAAACAGATATCAGAGCTGGAAGTTTGAGAGTGTTCTGCAGTGTATTCCAGTCATATGCAGCAGCAAAGTGGAAGGCGTTATGGCCAAAAACAGTGGCAGTTTTGGGAATGATGAGCTTAATAAATTCGGTTGACCTGGTGTGATAAGTGCTGCGAGCGAGGTGGAGAAGAGATGAGAGATAGAAAGGTGTCTTGTGTAAGATTGACTTGTAAATAAAAAGAAACCAATGATGGAGTCGCCGAGTGTGAAGGGAGGGCCAGCCCACCAATTTATAGAGATCACAGTGGTGGGTGTGGAAAGGGGCGTTTGTGGCAAAGCGTATGGCTGAGTGGTAGAGAGTGTCTAATTTTTTAAGGGCTGCGCTTGATGCCATTTTATAAATGATGTCGCCATAGTCAAAAATTGGGAGTAAAGTCAGTTTGACTAAAATGCATTTGGTTGCGTGAGTGAAAGAGGCTTTATTACGGAAAAGAAACGCTAGTCTGGCTTTTATTTTGGCTTGGAGATTATTTATGTGGGTGACGAATGACAGAGATGAATCCAGCCAGATGCCCAGGTACTTATAGGAGTTGACATAATCCAAAGCCGTGCCGTCTAGGCAGGTGAGTATTGGTAGGGTGTCAGCGCCAGTTTTCCAACTAAAAAGGATGCACTTTGTTTTACTGGAGTTGAGGCGAAGGTGAAGGTTGTGGAAGGACTGCTTTACTGAAGTTAGGCTGAGTTGATGAACAGCTGCTGCAGCTTGTGGGGAGGGGCCGACTGAATACAGAATGGTATCATCGGCGTACAGGTGGATCCGAGAGCTGCCAGCAGCTTTATCTATGTCATTGATGTAAATGGAGAAAAGGGTGGGGCCCAAAATAGACCCTTGAGGCACACCTTTGGAAATAATGAGTGGTTCTGACATGATATTTTCTGTTTTCACTAACTGGGCACGGTCAGAAAGGAAGCTGGAGAACCAGTCACAGCAGGAGATGGACAGACCAATACTGGAGAGCCTTTGTAGAAGGATCTTATGGTCAACTGAATCAAATGCCTTGGCAAGGTCAATAAAGGTGGTTAAGCAGACCTGCTTGGAGTCTAGTGCAGTGATGACATCATCCAGGACCTTCGCGGTGGCTGTTATACATCCATGGCCAGGCCGAAAGCCAGACTGCAGGTCAGATAGAATGTGGTTTGAGTCAAGGAAGCAGTTTAGTTGTTTGAGCAGTAGCTTCTCCAAGACCTTGGCTAAACACGGAAGTATGGAGATGGGTCGGTAGCAGTTTGGATCCGTGCCACAGCCACCTTTGAAGAGTGGAGAAACCATGGCTGATTTCCAGTCGGGGGGGAGGATGGAGTACTGTAAGGACCTATTAAACAGACTTGAGACAGGTGCTGCAATAATGTGAGCAGCTGCTTTCAAGAGCCTGGGATGAAGACCATCAAGGCCAGCAGATTTGTTTGGATCCAGCTTAGTGAGCTCATCCTGCACTTCTAAGATGGAGAAAGGTGAGAAGGAAAAAGGTGTGTTGTTCAATGGAGAAGGCTGAAGATCTAATGAGGCTGAGTCGACCTCACTTGCTGAAGCCAAATCTGGACCTGAGACAGGGGAAACTTGGGTCGCATTGACAAAGTGATGGTTGAGGAGTGAAGCCATACGAGCCTTATCAGTAATAACAATGTCATTGAATATCATAGAGATTGGTAGCTGAGGGGAGGCAAGCTTATTCTCCATGATCTTGACGGTTTTCCAGAACTTCCTCACAGCAGAGCCACAGGTGGAAAATTTCTCCTTAAAATGGGAGATTTTAGCATTCCTGATGGCCTGTGTTGTTTTATTCCTGAATTGCCGAAAGGCAAGCCAGTCTGCCGGGGATTGTGTGGAGCGGGCTTTCCGCCAGAGGGTGTTCTTATGATGGATAAGTTCAGCCACATCATGGGAAAACCAGGGGCTATAACGATTCTTAATTCTGCATTTTCTCAAAGGAGCATGTTTATTGACAATTAGACTGAATGTATTTTTGAAAAAACACCATGCCTCATCCAGGGAGGGAGCAGAGCCAACTCTATCCCAGGTCACCGCCTCAACATCCTGAAGAAAGGCTTGCATGTTAAGATGTTCTTGAGAGAGCGCTTGGTTACAATGACTGGGGGTCTTTTGACTGAGCAGCCAATGCGTACACAGGCAATAGCACAGTGATCACTTATTTGGCTGAAAACACCAGACTGATAGTTAGATGGGGTGTTGGTGAGAATGAGGTCAATCAGCGTGGAAGATGAGGGAGATTTTAGATTTGGTCTGGTGGGCTCAGATATTAATTGAGTAAGATTTAGAGCATCAAATTGCTGCAAAACTATGTCAGGAGGGTTAACCATATCCCAGTTTAAATCACCCAAAAGAACAAACTCAGAGGTTGTGAATGGTACAAGGAGCTGACTAATGGCTGAGAGTGCAGAAGCTGGTGCAGAAAGTGCTCTGTAGCAGACAGCAACAGTGAGAACAAAACTGGCTGAAAGTCTAAGCTTTAATATCAGCAACTCAAACTGTTTGGGGACAGACTTAGATAGAACAACAGCACATTGCAAATGATCTTTAATATGCATGGCTACACCACCGCCCCTAGTGGCTCTGTCTTTACGAAATACATTATAACCTGGTATAAATATGTCCTGATCAGTGACACTTTTTTTTAACCAGGACTCGGAAACAGCTAAAACATCAGGATTAGCAGTATGTAACAGTGTTTTTAAATGATCAAAATGCTTTGGATTTAGCAGGCTGCAGATATTTACATGTAAAAACCCCAGGGATTTGCGGTTACAGAAGTCTCTGAATAACAGTTGTGAAGTAGCAGTAGGATTATCTATACCAGGACCAGGATTTGGGTGAACATTCCCAGAGATAAAAAGCATGAGAATAATTAACAAGCGCCAGATGGCAGCACCGAGGGAAAGTCGTTGTTTAACCTTTACTGAAGGCATAACCGCGAACAGAGAGTTAGAGTCAGAGAGCTGCTGCAGCAACATGGATGAAAAGGACGGAATAAGATAAAATACCTGAGTGGTAGGAAGTCCGAGAGATGTCGTAGTCCAGAAGGATGAGACATCTGTAGGCTGTAGGGTAAAGTCCATTGTACTCCCATAGCGCAGCACTATAGCAGGTCCAGGTGGGGGCTTGCAGGCAGGTCTGACAGCCTCTGGCTGTGTGTGCAGGACAAATCCGAGTAGCATAGTCCAGAAGGACAATGTAGTTAGTACGGAGAAACGCATGTTACAACGAGTAAAAGCACATAGACTCAAGACAGAACGTGCACAACCAAGAAAGCTCCGGCGCCGAGGCCAGTCCGAGCTGTGGAGGTCTTTAAGCCACTGATTGTGTTTGTAAACACACAGCGACACGACAAGATCGACAGAGATCCATGGAGGGGAAAGAAAGAAGGAAAAAAAAATAGTCCGACTGGATGGTCAGCCAGCGACTAACCATAAAATCCACCAAAATGTCAAACAATAATCCAATTGGCCAGATGGACGCAGCCAGCGCCACAAAACCTCATCCGCCGAAGCCAGTAGGAAGCGTAGCACGGCCGGCCGCACAACAAGCCGGACCGCATACCACGATGCCAACCACAGAAGCAGCCGATCACCGGGCTCGGAAAAGCCGTGCTGTACAGGTAGCCAAGGGATCCAACGCTGAACCAGCCACGACAAGCCGTGAGACCACAAAGTCGCCAAGGAGCAGCGGTTGCGCCGTTAGCCAAGTCAGCTAGCAGAGGATTAACCCAGGTACAGCAACACCTGAGCGGCAGGCCTTGCAGACAAAAGACCAGATCAACCCTCGGGGATACGATCAGGTAACTTCCAGAAAAGTGTTGCCATTCAAGACTGCAATTAAAAGTGCTTACAAAGCTTAAAGAGTATCAATATAGACAGACTCAGACACGGACAGATAGACGAGACATCCTGCCGGCAGCCATCTTGGGTCAAGACAATAACCAGTGGATCAAGTTAATTAGAAGCTGATAAAATTATTTCTTCATTTTCTTCCACAAGCTAATAAAGACACTGAACAATACTGGACTCCATTGTTGTTTTAACTACCACAGGCCAACAGAAAACCACCAGAGGCCACCATTAAAACTACCACAGGCCACCATAAGGACTACCACAAGCCACTATAAGAATTTCTACAGGCCTCCAGAAAACTACCAAATGTCACGATTAAACTATCTCAGACCACCATAAGAACTACCACAGGCCACAAGGAAACAACCACAGGCCAAGTACTAGCACAGCCCCCCATAAGAATTTCCACAGGTCACCAGAAAACTAACACATGGCTCGAGAAATCTGCCACAGGCCATCATATGAACTACCAAAGGCCACATGAAAACTACAACAGGCCACCAGAAAACTACCACAGTCCACCCAAAAAAATACCGTAGGCCACAAGACAACTACGACAAGCCACCAAAGCTACCACAGGCCACCACAGGAACTACCACAGGCCTCCAAAAGAACTACCAGAGGCCAACATAAAAACTACCACAGGAAACCATGAGAATTACCACAGGCAACCTGAATGTGACCACAGGCGAAGATAAAAACCATGACAGGATACCAGACAGCTACCACGGACCACCATAAAACCTATCACAGGCCACCATAACAAATACCACTGGCCACCATAAAAACTACCACAGGCCACAAGAAAACTACCACAGGCCAAAATACCAACTACCACAGGCCACAAGATCATTTAGTTGAGGTCACCATAAACTACCACAAGCCACCTTAAGGCCGAGCACAGGCCTCCATAAGACCTACCACAGGCCACCAGAAAAATACCTCTAGCCACCATAAGAATTACGACAGGCCACCAGAAAGCTACAACAGGCGACCATAAGAACTACCACAGGCCACCAGAAAACTACCACAGGCCACAAGAAAACTACGACATGCCAGCAGAAAACTACCACAGGCCATCATAGCAACTTCCAAAGACAACCAAAAGATCTAGCAGAGGCTCCCATAAGAATGTCCACAGGCCACCAGAAAACTACCACAGGCCATGAGGAAACTACCATAGGCCACCAGAAAACTACCACAGGCAACCATAAGAATTACCACAAGCCACCATCAGAACTTCCACCTGAAAGTGACCACAGGTGACGATAAAAACTACGACAGGCCACCAGACAGCTACCACGGCCCTCCATAAAACCTACCACAGGCCACCATCAGAAGTTCCACAGGCCACCATGAGAACAACCATAGGTCACCATGAGAACAACCATAGGCCACCAGAAACTTACCACAGGCCACCATAAGAACTACCACAGGCTACCAAAAGAACTACCACAGGCCACCATGAGAACAACCACAGGCAACCATAAGAATTACCACAGGCTATCTGAAAGTGACCAGAGGCGCCGATAAAAACTATGACAGGCCATCAGACACGAAATATAGGCCACCAGAAACCTACCACAGGACACAATAAGAACTACCACAAGCCACAATAAAAACTACCACAGGCAACTGTAAGAACTACCACAGGCCACCAGAAAAATACCACTGGTCTCCACAGGAATTACCACAGGCCACCAAAGATTACCACAGGCCACTAAAAACTACCACAGGCCAAGATAAGTACTACGACAGGCCACCATAAGAACTACCACAGGCCACCAGAAAACTGCCAAAGTCTACCATAAAAGCTACCACAGACAACCATAAGAACTACCACAGGTCACAGAAAACTATGACAGGCCAACATACCAACTACCACAGGCCAACATAAGAAGTACCACAGGCCACCATAAAAATGACCACAGTCCACCAGAAACCTATCACAGGCTACCAGCCAACCAGCAAACTACCACAGGCCACCATGAGAACAACCACAGGCAACAGTGAGAATTACCACAGGCCACCAGAAAACTACCATAGGCCACCAGAGGAACTACCACAGGCCACCAGAAAACTGCCGCAGGCCACCATGAGAACCTCCTTGCTGGGCTTTTCCTTCACCTTTTTTGGCTTTTCCTCCTGTTTTCCTCCTCCTCACTGGACTTTTACTCCTCCTTGCTGGGCTTTATTGCTCCTCGCTGGGCTTTTCCTCCTCTCTGCCAGCTTTTCTCCTCCTCCTTGGTACTGGTCTATGCTGGAAGATGGTTGGAACAGCATCGGGTCTCAGCTTTAGTCCACCTCTCCGTGTGCAGCTGAACTGCTTTTCATTAAAGTCTTCCTGTAAAGAGGCTTATTGATTTGATATATCAAATTCATAACAAACGTAAACTTAAATTTTCCTGAAAATTTACAGTAATTACTTGGCAACAAGTAACCAGGTACTTCAGCCAAAAGTAGCCAAAAAACTGAACTAAGGCACTTGTTTGATTAATTAAATAGACATTTGTTCATTTAACTTGAACTTTTTGTGTTTATGTTTTAAAATTATACTGTTTTATTGGATGAACGTAAAACAATAGAAAGTTTAATGGACTAGAATAGCATTCTTCAGTCCAATTAAGGGTAACTACTTTAAATCAACAACTTTAAAACGTATGTCTAGTGTGCATGCTCGCAGTTCCCGAAAGTAAAGAAGCGGGAGCGGGACGACAGACCAACGTGTGTGTGTGATCATTCAGTTGCTAACTGCATCTGCAGCTTCTTCGACTTTACTGGTAAAAATAAGTAAAAATATCTAAGTAAAAATCCTGCGAGCTATTTCCTGTTGTGATTCCGGCTCTGGTGTGTGGCAGGGGTGGGCGTGCCTGTTGCCTTGGCTACCAGATCTTCACCTGCAGCACATTCTGCAATCAAGCAGCTCGTATTTAAGGACTGCTCAGCCATAGGGGTGGTGAAACCGAGGCCTCATGAATCATCGAGCCAACTTTGACCCAAATGCTTGAAAATGGTTTGTTGTTCTGAATCATTTGACCAAACCAAAGCGCTCCATCTGCTGGCTGTGGGCGTCTGATGCATCAGAAGGACGGTGTTGACGCCTCACATCTGTCATCCCTATCTCAACTTTGAAAACGTGTTCAATAAACGATACGTAATCTACCATCTGAGTGAATATTTATTTTCTGTTGTTCATATAAATAACAAAGAGGGGTATTAGGTAACATTTGTTTGGGTAACTGAACTGTGGTGTAACTTAAGTAAACAATCTGTAATGATAGTAGTTACTCAGTGGGAAGGCATGAGGGAAGGAGTGTTTGTGTAACGGGTATAGTGACTGTGTTAGTGATTTTATACAGTTGTAGTAAAACTGTTTACTGTTTTATTTGTCTTATTTATAAAAGATATTGCAAATGCGTGTTATCGTCTAGCTCATGAGTTGTTTTCTTTTGTCACATGCTTGACGTGTGATGGAGCAGATCAGCTTGGTAACATCCCTACCTGTCCACAGCATCCAAAAGGAGAAACCGCAGAAAGTCTGGAAAAGGAGAGTTTCAATTCTTTCAGAAATGACTAAAAGAAATAACAATTCTATTGTGAGTGAAAAAATGGAGAAGACTTTCTTACACAGAAGGCAAGACGTTGTTCAAGGTCAGCCGATGGCCTGCTCTGCACTGTGCGGTGCATGTGGTTGAAATGTGTTTGGGTCCTGCTTGTAATATGTACTGTTGTCCAAAACAAAATGTGTTATCTGTTTTTGGTTCACTTATCACAGAAAATAACCGTGTGAAAAAGTAAACACTATTTAATTTCTTAGATTTTATGTGTTTGGGCATAAAAATAATCAGGTTCTTACCTGATCCTAAAATGATTGGATGCAACTTAACAAAACCTGCTTTTATAGAAACGTGCTCATGTCTGTTGATTATTTAATTAAATGCAGATTGTACTTTTTCCACATGTATACATAAAATATACATGTGTACATTAGCTTTTTAGTCACCTCTGTTGCATAGCTTTGCAAAGTGACATCTACAGTTTAATTTTTTCTTTTTAATCCATCTATTAAAGATTGACAAGGACTTCCTGCGGATCACCACTAAGCCTCTGCTGTCTACTTTCTTTGCATTGCTTAACCAATACATGCCACGCTTGATGGAAGTCTTTCGGGGCAAAGGAGGAACAACTGGAAAGAAAATAAGAGGTCTTGTGCTTGCCATCTCAAAGATTTGTATTATCATTTAGTAGATGTCATAAAAAGACATCAGCATCATGGACAGCAAACTAATTGTTAAATGGTGATATTAGGTTGGCTATATTGTCTTGTGCTTCTTAATAAATGCTAAGTTTTTACCTAACCTAAAGAATAATTGTGCTGGTCTCCAAATAATCTGATTACTCTATCTTAAAACAAAAACCAGGGCAATGTTTCTAATAGAATCTGACTTAACAGAATGATGGCAGCGTACACACCAGGCCAGTGTTTGAAGTCCTTGTGCACCCACCTAAACGAAGACTATGAGAAACTAATAAAAAAGAACTTTGTGAGTCATTGTAACGTGTTAACTGTCAAAATCTTGTACATGAATCTTGTAAAACTGCAAATTGTACAAACACTGAAATTAGGAACACAATACCAGCTATTGAGGAAAGCACATCTTCTTTTTCTTTTTTTTAAATACCAACCCTGGTAATAAGGAACTTGTGGAGTTGGTGTTGTATGCACACACTTTTTCCTATTAAAACTGATTCACAATCATACAGATGGATTAAACTCACATCAAGGTACTCACTGCTTTTTAATTTGCTTAGAATAAACTACCTTGTCGAATCTTTAGCCCAAACCCCTCCTCTTTGGTACTAACACTTCTACACCATTTCATTTTACCAGGTGAATTATGGTAAATGACTTTTTGTATTTTTCCTTTGGTATCTAAGGAATGCTTGAAGTTCCACTGACATGCCTGTGTGATCATTTATGCATTAAAGTAACAACTAACACAGTTTAGAGGCATGTAATTTCCTGTTGAGTGCATTAACTAATCAGATTTTATGAAAAAAACTTTAACAAAATTGTTTAAACAGAAGTCTTACGTTGTCTTATTTACAGACAGCGAGGCAAACGGCTGCATGGAGCACGCTGTGACGGAGAAGGGGGCTGAACCTGAAGGTGACCCAGAGGACGTTGGGGTCCTAACCAAGGTGCAGAGGCTCTCGCTTGTTTGGGTAACAAGCATGTGCTGTTGTTTGGACTCAGACTGTTTGAACCGGAGCTACCCGCCAGAACTTTCCAAGTCTTCCATCTTGATGGCCAAAGACTCTTTAAAGGCACAGTTTTTCAAAAACAACCTGAAAATGGCTGATAGAAGACCTTCAGCGGTTCATTGCTGCAGTAATGTTTTCCATTATCGAATACTGATATTAGACTTGTGTAGATTCTTTGTTTTTTCAAATACATTTTCTTACTTTTCTTCTATTGGTCACCTTATTTTTTATCATGTTATGGTTCTATGGATAGCTCCAAATGCATCAGCAGCTCCTTTGTTATTAATAATTTTGTTTTTGCTTAAACAGTAGTACTAAGTAGTAATTCACACACACATAATGCTGTCACAGGTTGAACGAACAACGGTGTAACAGAGATGTGCTTTACTTTGTTTCTTCCTGCTGCATTGCAGGGTGTTTGCATAATTCAAAAAGACTTTTTGTTTATTTTGTTTATTTGTGCCAAGCCTTGTCTTTGCTTGTGCACTTATAAGAATGTATTTGAAATTTGACATTTGAATGTAACATTTGAAATTTGTAAATTAGAATTGTTAGTCAACATTTTCCACACTTAGGTTGTCAGTTTTATCGGCACTGTTTTAATGTAGTTTTAATATGTGAGACGTGTAAAAAGAAATTTTTACATTTCTGTTATCTTTAACACGATAAAACAAGTGAATACATATTTTGGCATCACTAGAATGAATTATCAGCAAAGCACGGCATGACTTTCTGAAGCTAGGCCGCTAAACAGTAGCAGCAGCAAATGCAGCAATCACACACATTTTCTTTAGGAAAACCTAATATTCTGGTATCCAATCGATATTCTGTAAATAGAGTGCCTAACATCATATTTCTACTGGAAGTGATGCAAATTAAGCCCAGTTTAAAGGAGAAAAAACCTCTGTTGACAGAATTGTTTGTTTCCTGAAAAATCATATTCCACTGCCATCTACACATCGCATCCCCTCAATTTCTCCCAAAAGTTTTATAAAAAAAGGAATATAGTGTGTACATGCCCTCAGCCCAACAGCCCTTCTGTTCTCTAATAAAGCATTCAAGTTGTGAGAAGGCTTCAAACTAAACTATTTAGATACTCAAGACCAAAAACATTTTAAATGAAGAAGGTGATTTTGAAAAGCTTTTCATTTGTCAATTGCTTTTACATTTTAATCCATCTTTCAATCAAACTATTTAAGATAATTAACACCTCTGAACAGACTCCAGCGTCGTGCTGCTTCCTCCTGATACTCCAGGTTGAACACATAGTAAAAGGTGAAGAGGGCTGCCCGGCCAGGTGAGCAGCAGGTGGGATTATGACCCTCCCATCCATCAACAGCATCCATTTTTTTGCAGTCAGGATTGTCTCTCCTGTCATTACAAAAATCATATTTCATAGCAAAACATTCTATAAATGATTTCCTCCACATGAGTGACTGCAAGAACAGGGCAGGGATGTTGAGCAGGCTGTAACGCGAGACTCTGTGAGACTTGGCAGGATCAACATGGCGCGCTACTGACAACAGACAAACGCCCCAAGCTAACAGTGAGAAATAAATATATGTCTATATATATATGTATATATATATATATATATATATATATATAAAAGGGTTCGATATTCCAAACCATACCAACCCGGTCACTCTGGATCACAGCGAAGATCTTACCAGCCCGATGGATTTCATTGAAGAAAGCTTCCAGCAGATCATGATGGGGAAGTCCAACACTGCGACGACAAGCTCCAAAACCGGCCCCAAAAGGGTTCACCTGGTGGATTCCCCTGAAGCGACCAGCCCAGTTTCTCCAACCGGCAGGGATATGACGGATATCTTAATCTCCATCGAGCTGCTGGAAGGTCTTCGTTGTAAGTTTCAATCTTTAAAAGAAAGTTTGGAATAAAGCCAAAAGCAGGTGGAAGCTCTTACTATGGAGAACAAAGCCCTCAGAGAGTCGGTGGAAAGCCTTACCGAAGGAGTAATCTGCAAAGCATTAGCTGGAAGGTTAGAGAAAGTAACTCCTCTCATTGTACACCCTGATCAAACAGGCTTTCTAAAGGGCAGATATTCCTCTGTTAACCATCTTTCATTAACTGGATTAAAATCTCATACAGTTCTTCTAATACGAGTGTCAGAACAAATGATCAAACCTCTCCAAGTTTTAATTTACAAAGGGGTACCAGACAAGGTTGTCTACTATCCCCCTCACTTTTTGCTATTTTTATTGAACCGCTAGCCACTGCAATTAGAGAAAATAAAGCTATTAAAGGCATTCAGTCCAAAAATATATTTCATAAAATAAGTCTTTATGCTGATGACGTTTTACTATTCCTCCAGAACTTACAAACCTCTCTATCTGAAACAATCTCACTAATTAATAAATTCTCATCACTCTTGGACTACTCTGTTAACTGGTCTCAGAGTACAGTTCTACCCATCAACTGTAGCTTTCAGAATCTACCCAACATCAGCTTACAATCAGGTAACATTAGATACCTGGGTGTAAATATTCCCTCCAGCCTCTCAGAACTAACAAAACTTGATCACATTCACCTTCTTAAAAATGAATAATGTTTAGTTAAACATAATTGCCATTTAGTTAGAAGTAAATAATTTTCAGTTAAAAATAAACGTTTAGGTAAAAATAAATGTTTAGTTTTATATGAATAATGTTCAGTTGAAAATCAGTATTGTTTAGTTAAAAATAAATATTGTATAGATAAAATAAAATAACGTTTATTTAAAAATGAATGACGTTTAGTTAAAAATCAATAACGTTTAGGTAAAACTAAATAACGTCTAGTTATAAATGACCTTTAGTTGAAAATAAAGTTTAGTTAAAAATAAATGTTTAGTTTTATATGAATAATGTTCAGTTGAAAATAAATATTGTTTAGTGAAAAATAAATAACGTTTAGTTAAAAAAAATAACGTTTAGGTAAAATAAAATAACGTTTATTTTAAAATGAATGACATTTAGTTAAAAATCAATAATGTTTAGTTCAAAATCAATAACATTTAGGTAAAAATAAATAACGCTTAGTTAAAAATAAATGTTTAGTTTTATATGAATAACATTCAGTTGAAAATCAATGTTGTTTAGTGAAAAATAAATAACGTTTAGTTAAAAATAAATAACAGTTAAAAATCAATAACGTTTAGTTAAAAATAAATTGCGTTTAGTTAAAATAAAATAATGTTTATTTAAGAATCAATAGCGTTTAGGTAAAAATAAATAACGTTTAGTTAAAAGTAAATAACGTTTACCTGAAACTGAATAATGTTTATTAAAAGATAAATACATTTAGTTAAAAATAAATAATGTTTAGTTTTAAATGAATGTAGTTTAGTTCAAAATAAATAATGTTTATTTAATAATAATAATTATCATTTTTTTTATCATAAATAACGTCTCGTTAAAAATGAATAATCTTAGAGAGTATATTAAACACCTTTATGTTTTAAATGATTGATGGTTGACAGGTCAAAAGTCAAAGGTTACAGGTGCAGGTGCAGGTGCAGGAGTTGCTGACGTCATAAGTAGGCGTAGTTTGATGACGTGTATGGTTACGTGTGTTTCTTACAGTGGTAAGTAGGTCTGTGTTTCCCAGGCATTGTTGTCAATCAAAAGAGGATTCTGCCCAGTAACAGGAGGAAATGAGTGGGAGTTGTAGTCTGAGGGAAGTGTAGTTTTATGGGGAGGAAGTGAGTGGGAGTTGTAGTCTGAGGGAAGTGTAGTTTTATGGGGAGGAAGTGAGTGGGAGTTGTAGTCTGAGTGAAGTGTAGTTTTATGGGGAGGAAGTGAGTGGGAGTTGTAGTCTGAGGGAAGTGTAGTTTTATGGGGAGGAAGTGAGTTGTAGTCTGAGGGAAGTGTAGTTTTCTTGGGAGGAAGTGAGTTGGAGTTGTAGTCTGAGGGAAGTGTAGTTTTATGGGGAGGAAGTGAGTTGTAGTCTGAGGGAAGTGTAGTTTTATGGGGAGGAAGTGAGTTGGAGTTGTAGTCTGAGGGAAGTGTAGTTTTATGGGGAGGAAGTGAGTGGGAGTTGTAGTCTGAAGGAAGTGTAGTTTTTTTGGGAGGAAGTGAGTTGGAGTTGTAGTCTGAGGGAAGTGTAGTTTTTTTGGGAGGAAGTGAGTTGGAGTTGTAGTCTGAGGGAAGTGTAGTTTTATGGGGAGGAAGTGAGTGGGAGTTGTAGTCTGAGGGAAGTGTAGTTTTATGGGGAGGAAGTGAGTGAGAGTTGTTGTCTGAGGGAAGTGTAGTTTTATGGGGAGGAAGTGAGTTGGAGTTGTAGTCTGAGGGAAGTGTAGTTTTATGGGGAGGAAGTGAGTTGGAGTTGTAGTCTGAGGGAAGTGTAGTTTTATGGGGAGGAAGTGAGTGGGAGTTGTAGTCCTGTATCACGGTTTGGAGGAGGAGGAGGGGTTCGTACAGTTATTTATATTTTATTATTCAGAGCAAAGCATAAAAAAGCCAGCAGGATGATGTGAGAGAGAGAGACACAGGTAAAAGTAAAGCCTTAACTATGAAGGCAGAGTGTGAGTGAGTGAGGTGCTTTGACCCCTGTCTGCCTGTGTCTCTAAGTGTACCGTTAGTAAGCAAGCCTTGGTTTCAACGGGCAGGTTCTGCAGCTGTCCTGTTCTGTGGTTGATCACTAAAAAATCACATCTTGTCCCCCCGAAAGACACCTCGTCTTACAGAGGACTGTGTTTGGGAAAGAAGACCTGTGTCATTTGATTCTAGGAAGTCCCAGACCCTCGGTTCATTAAGGTCAAGCAGATGTCCCTAGTCCGGTAGTGTGTTTTAGAATAATGTGATTGTTCTCTCGTTATCTGAGACTCTTTAGAGCACAGGTGTCTGTAAAAACTAGTGGTAAAAACCAACCTATGAGACGGCGGAATGATGTCACAGCGATTTGAATGCGTTTTTAGGAAAGATTTTAGAAAGAGTTTAGGAGCCAGACTCTAGGCAAAGCTCAAGCTTGTGAGATGGAGGATGGTGTTTCACGGCTGTGTCGATGGCTTCAGTCAGCATGTCACGAATAAGGAAAAGAAAGGAGGAAATCAGGAATTATTTCGGAGTGACTCAATTTAAAAGTTTATTCACAAAGAAATTATATTCTAACTGCTGTTGGGTCATTATTATCCCTAATGGTGATAATAATAACCGTTAAGCCAAACTATTTTTCGTCTAGTAAATATTGATGTGAACCAAATATGCCCAACTTATTTCTTCATCTTATGAAATTACAGAAAGTCAAATAATCCTGTTTTCAGTTTAAGCAACAAACAAACAAACAAAAGCAACTCATGGTAAGTTTCTGAATAGTAGCATGATAATCTTTGGCTTGTTCAGATTGGATTGTGATCAATCCAATCTTTTATACCTTTGATATTTGGGATCTGTCCCTAAAAGAATAGAAAAGTCAAACACAAACAAATGAGTCAAACACACTGCTAAGCCAAACCAGTGACCAAGACTTCCACAACTTTACTCCTGGATGATTTAAATGCTGTAGGCTGTCACGTCCCCTGGCCTCTGGCCTGGGTACCTGTATATGAAAAGCTGCTGCATAGCCTGCACTCCTGCAGCTGGCCACAGAGACTGAGGGACCTCCTCCTTCTCCCTCCTTTATGGTGATTGGTCGCCTCCGGTTCCACATTCCTTCGGGGGAGATCAACCCTAGAGACCTTATTGGACGGCTTCGTTCGTAAGAGCATTAATCTTCCCTTGTTTAGGTTAGATACATGACTGTGTTTGTTGGAGTAATTGAGAATCTGCGCTCTCTTCCTTTTGTGAGTTTTAGTTTAGCAGATATCTTTTGTTTGGTTGAAAATATATTTGATTTGGGTTTTACAAGAAGCTCCATTTTGTGTTAAGATTAATGGTAAGAATAATATTTTGGTTTGTATAGTATATTTGGGATTTATATTTGGACATAGTTTTGTTTTGCAGATATTAAGGAAAAAGTAAAGAGATTTTGGTTTTGTTATTGAAAGAGGATTTTTGTTATTGATTATTGTTTGGTGAATTATTACCTCGATTGAGGACACCTTGTGTTAATTGAGTTTTCTTTTACTGAACTTGATTACCTTCGTTGTTCTGTAATGTTTTGAACCCGTTTTCTTTGTAATAAATAATTGTAAATACTTTAAATTTTGTCCAATTTGTTTTGTTACCGACCCAAATACCCCTGGTTTTGAGTAGGGGTCGTAACATCGGCTCATTCAAACTTCCTAACTATGTTTTACGTGTTCACCATGCTGA
The DNA here is from genome assembly GCF_017639745.1 of Melanotaenia boesemani. Classification (NCBI taxonomy): domain Eukaryota; kingdom Metazoa; phylum Chordata; class Actinopteri; order Atheriniformes; family Melanotaeniidae; genus Melanotaenia; species Melanotaenia boesemani. The sequence continues at coordinate 34,845,525 of NC_055696.1, forward strand.
AGCATATTGTCTTTGTATAACATTTTAAGTTCAGCACTGAATGAAATGGTTGCCTATTAGTGCATATTGCTCCAGTTCACAACGTTTTGGAAACAAGGTTTGTGTCTCTAGATGAGGGTTGCACCTGCCTACCCGCTCAGTTAGGATAAAGGATAAATTATTAATTTATTATTCATCTAACCTTTTAAACCAAATCCTCAAACTGGGATAACTTCATTAACATTGCAAAGCCTTTTCTTACGTGTCTACTTTAGAAAGTAAAGATCTTTTAAAAGTTGGGATGCGGTGTATAGTCTAAATAAAAACAATGCGATGATGCACCTGTCGACAATCTTCTCTACACATTGTTTAAAATTCATTTCCACATATGAAAACATTTCAACAAAACCAGATAAAACATTCTCCAATGACCAGCCATTTCCAACGGTGTCATTAAAAATGAAAAAGTTTAGAGTAATGAGATTACTGAAAATAGTAAATAAATCCTATGTTTGCACCTGAAAAACTGCTGCGTACCGTTCAAACTTTATCTGGATTTTTTCTGATTCAGCTCTGTGACTCTACTTTCCTCCAACTTCACGTAGTTCAGACCTCTTGTTCTGTTTAATCTAATTCCTTCCTACGTACCTCATTGGGATTGTATCTGCATCTGATTAATGATTTGTAAGTTTTTGAGCGAGAGCGCGTTTCTTGTAAAAGGAAAATTCTCAGTAATGACTGTGTAATGACCATTATAGCCTCAGCACATTTGACGTACAAAATCATTCTAGTAGAATAAGAAAATGCTTTTTGTGGTGTAATATAAACACCCGATTTGCTTTCCTTTATGATAATTGAAAACAGGCGTAGGGGAGCCCGCTTGTCCTGGTGGAACGTTTTCGGCTGGATATGTGATGAATTCCTGGGGAGGGTGGAAGGTCATGTGTCTGTCGATTTTGCTGAGGACATCTACACATTCGGATTCATGATAACTGGGTTGCTGCTGTTTGGAGCGGGCGGTTTCCTGGTGTATTGCAAAATTCGGACACTGTCGGCGGCCTCTGGCAAGCTGCCGGATTTCTGTGCCGATGTGTGTCGAGCTATGAACAATCAGACTTTGGCGTTGCAGGAGCTTAATCGTAAACTGGAGGCTATTCTAGCTCAGAATGGCAAGCTGGTTGCGATTCTGGAGCTCGTACGCGGGGTGGACACCAACTTAGAGAAACTGTCGACTCGGCTGGATGGAAATTGACCCATAAATTAGGATGATTTAGAGTCGCCAGTGGGACCACTGAGAGACTCAAGGCAGACGAAACAGCTCTGGCCTGAAACTAAAACAAATGCTGTTATCTGATTCGGCTCCCTGTGCTGGCTTTGGATGGCTGGTTACAAAGTGCTCCTGGAAGGTTATGTTGATGGATGCTCAGTCCCCCCACCATCCTCTTGGGCGGTGGACTTTTCCTGGATCAGCTCCCAAAGGACGCCCCACTATCATCAGGTGGCAGAGACTGGCGAAAGGAACTGGAAGAAAGTTCACAGGCTCACTTACTGCACACACACACACACACCACACTCACATACACCACTACAGACACACCTCCCCGATGATTCACTGCCTTTAGTCCCAGCGTGGAGATGCCTTTTTTGTCATGATTCAGATGCGTGGACTCAAAAGATACTCAGTTTCCCAGGGATAGGTATAAGATCTTTATTGTACAGAGTGGAATTATGTGATTGTGCAATCCGGTCTTTCTCCGCTCAGAGGTCTGTGGACACACAAGAAGGGAGTTAGGAGGCAGGCAGCTGATGAGTACTCTGAGAGGGACTGAGAATCCACGTACCAGCAGTGGGTATCCAACGGAGCGCAGAGTGTTGAAACCAGTGACTGGAGAAGGGCCGCCAGGAGGAAGACTGAGGAAGAAGAGCTGCTGAACAGAGGAGAGGTTAATGGGGGAATACAGGTGGCTGGCAGGAGCGCTTGAATGAGGGGGCCGCAGAAGCAGGATGTGAATGATCCTTGAAGGGGCAGATAAATAAGTCCGTGATCCGAAATCCAATCCTGTTAGACAAGCCAGGGGTCAGTAAGCCAAGTAATCCAAAACAACAACCAAAGCAGAGTACCAGACAGGGGGCAGGCAGAATCAGAATCCAGGTCCAAAGTCAGATCAGCGTCGGGCGGGCAGGTAGGCAGGATAATTCAGGCGGGATACGTGCAGGGAAGAACCAAGACGATCTGGCACTGGAGGAATGTTGCAGAGCTGTATAAATAGGGCTTGGGACAGGTGAAGCGCATCAGCCCTAATCAAGAGCTGGTGGAGCTGAGGCGTTCAGGGCGGCTGGAAAAACTGAGCCACACACCACAGATCATGACAGTACCCCCCACACAAGGGTCGGCTCACGACGACCCACCAGGCTGAGCAGGAAAACGCCGATGGAAGCGGGCCCGAAGCGCAGGATCAACCACAAAGCGCGCAGGAATCCAGGAGCGCTCCTCCACGCCATAGCCCGCCCAGTCCACCAGATACTGAAGGGAGCGACCAGAGCGACGGGAGCGCAGGATCCGGCGCACAGTGTACACCGGCCCACCCCCCACGAACCGGGCGGGTGGAGGGGGTCTGGAGGAGGGCACCAAAGGACAGGAGAAGACTGGCTTAACCCGCGAGACGTGGAAGGTAGGATGGACCCGCATGGCCCCAGGGAGACGCAGGCGCACCGCTGCAGGGTTGATGACCTTGGTGATGGGAAACGGACCCACGAACCTGGGCGCCAGCTTCCTACACTCCACACGCAGCGGCAGATCCTTAGTGGCCAGCCAAACCCGTTGTCCCACCTGGTAGGGAGGAGCCGCCCTGCGATGACGATTGGCCGCCGTCTGATAACGCTGGGAGGCCCGCAGGAGCGCAGCGCGCGCACGCCTCCAGACCCGGTGACAGCGGCGGACCGCCGCGTGCGCAGAGGGGACTCGGACCTCATCCTCCTGTGGGGAGAACAAAGGAGGCTGGAACCCATTGACCACCTGAAAAGGGGACAGGCCTGTAGCAGAGGAGGGAAGTGAATTGTGCGCATATTCCACCCAGGCCAGGTTTTGGGACCAGGCAGAGGGGTCCTCGGAGCACAAACATCGGAGGCAGGTTTCCAGCGTCTGGTTGGCTCGTTCAGACTGACCGTCGGATTGTGGGTGGAACCCCGAGGACAGGCTGACCCGAATTCCCAGCAGGCGGCAGAACTCGGTCCAGAACTTTGAGACGAACTGCGGGCCCCGGTCCGAGACCACGTCCATGGGGATGCCATGAAGGCGGAACACATGGGTGGTAAGAAGGTCGGCAGTCTGCTTGGCTGTGGGTAATTTGGGGAGAGCAATGAAATGGGCCATCTTGGAAAAACGGTCTATTATTGTCAGAATGGCTGTCATACCATTGGAGGGAGGGAGACCAGTTACGAAATCCATGGCTATGTGGGACCAGGGTCGATGTGGGATGGCCAGGGGATGTAGGAGACCGGCAGGCCGCATTCGGGATGATTTGGAACGGGCACAGACAGGACAGCCAGCCACAAAGTCCCGAACATCCTGACGACAGGAGGGCCACCAAAAACGCTGAGAGAGCAGATGGTAGGTGCGCGTAGAGCCAGGATGACAGGCCAGACGAGAGGAATGACAGAGTACGAGGGTCTTGGATCGCAGGCGAGGCGGCACAAAAAGACGTCCAGCGTGACACCCGGCGGGTATAACCGCCCCAGTTTGGACCTGGTTGATCTCCTCCTCCAGCTGCACACGATTGACACCCAGACGTATGCGGTCAGGGAGGATGAAGTCCCCAGCCTCCTCAGCTTCATCCTCGGGGGAGATAGTCTGACTGGAGAGAGCATCGGGTTTAACATTTTTAGAGCCAGGACGGTAAGCCAGAGTGAAATTAAACCTGTTAAAGAATAGGGCCCAACGGGCCTGACGGGGCGTCAGTCTCTTGGCAGTGCGCAGGTATTCGAGATTTTTGTGGTCAGTCCAGACGAGAAATGGTTCTGCAGCGCCCTCCAGCCAGTGACGCCACTCCTGCAGAGCCAATTTGACCGCCAGCAGTTCCCGATTACCGATGTCGTAGTTCCGTTCAGCCGGCGTCAGGGTCCTGGAAAAATAAGCACAGGGGTGAACCTTTGAGTCATCCACACTCCGTTGGGATAGAACTGCACCGACGCCAGAATCGGAGGCATCGACCTCCACTATAAACTGCCTGGCCGGATCAGGAGTGCGCAGAATAGGAGCTGTGGTGAACAGCTGCTTCAGCTGGAGGAAGGCGGACTCAGCATCATTGGTCCAGGCGTATGGTTTCTTTGCTGACGTCAACTGGTGAAGCGGGGAGGTTATGGCGCTGTAGTTTTTAATAAACTTGCGATAGAAATTAGCGAACCCTAGAAACCTCTGGAGTTGCTTTCGATTTACAGGTGTGGGCCACTCACGCACAGCAGAGACCTTCGCCGGATCCATTTCCACGCCGTCAGCCGAGATGATGCTCCCCAGGAATGAGACGAATGGGCGGTGAAATTCACACTTCTCGGCCTTAACATATAGGTGGTGCTGCAGGAGGCGTTGCAGGACAGTACGGACATGAAATGTGTGCTCTTCGGGATTCCGGGAAAAGATGAGGATGTCATCTAAATAAACAAAAACAAACTTGTTCAACATATCACGTAAAACATCATTGACCAGAGCCTGGAAAACGGCGGGGGCATTTGTTAAACCAAAAGGCATTACTAAGTACTCATAGTGTCCATTAGGAGTATTGAAGGCAGTTTTCCATTCATCTCCCTCTCGGATGCGAACCAGGTGATATGCGTTGCGGAGATCCAGTTTGGTGAAAATGGTAGCCTGTTGCAAAAGATCCAGGGCTGCAGACATGAGGGGTAGAGGATAACGGTTCTTGATGGTTATGTCATTGAGGCCCCTGTAATCCACACATGGCCGAAGTGAGCCATCCTTTTTCTCAACGAAAAAAAATCCTGCCCCAGCTGGAGAAGAGGAAGGACGGATGAGTTTAGCGGTAAGTGATTCAGCGATATACTGTTCCATAGCCTTTTTCTCTGGTGCAGACAGGGAGAACAAACGGCCTCGGGGAGGTGTGGTCCCCGGCAGGAGGTCTATGGCGCAGTCATAGGGACGGTGTGGTGGTAAGGAGGTTGCTCTGCTCTTATTAAAGACCTCCTTGAGGTCATGATACTGGTCTGGTACCTGCGACAAACAGGGGTAACTGGCCTCGGTGGGTGCAGCTGGCGTGTTGGCTGGTGGGAAAAGAGAACGGAGACAAGTGGTCAGACAGTTAGTGCCCCAGTTAATTATCCTGCCCTCCCGCCAATCTATCTGGGGGTTGTGTAATTGCAACCAGGTAATGCCAAAGATGACCGGGACCTGTGGTGAGTCGATGACAAGGAACTGGATGGTCTCATGATGACAATTGTCAATATGCACCGGGACGGGTTCAGTTCTCAAAGTAACATTATGTAACAGATGATTATCAAGGGCTCGGACCTGCACGGGTTTAGACAGCGGGGAGCAGTGGAGGCCCAGCTGTTCAGCCAGTTCCTTATCTATGAATTCAGAATCTGAACCTGAGTCGATAAATACTGAGAGCTCATGTTCCTGACCCGCTGCGGTGACCTGGATGTGGAAGACGGGACGGGAGACGGAAGGATCTATGAGAGTTCGGCTCAGCAAGGTCCTCCCAACCCCTGCTGAGCCCTTCCTTTTACTGGACAGGAGCGAATGAAGTGGCCAGCCCTGCCGCAGTACAGACAAAGTCCTTTAGAGATACGCCAGTCTCGCTCAGCTTGGGATAATTTTGACCGACCGATTTGCATAGGTTCAGAGTCTGGCGAAGATGCAGTGACGGGGTTATCAGAGGGCGAAGGAACAGACCCAGGAAGAGCGCGGAAGGTGTTTGGGATCCGCATCCTCCCTCTTTCTCTCCTTCTTTCCCGAAGACGCTGGTCTATACGGACAGAGATGTCTATGAGAGCATTTAAGTCCTTTGGTGGGTCTCTGGCGGCTAGCTCATCCTTAATCTGATCGGACAAACCATTGTAGAAAGCGTCAAACAAAGCGGAAGAATTCCAGGTACTGTCAGCTGCTAAAGTCCGAAAATCGATGGCATAATCCGTCACCGTTCTGTTAGCCTGGCGGATGGAGAGAAGAGTGCGTGAGGCTTCGCGATCGGGACGTATAGGATCAAACACCCTGCGTAGTTCGTCTGAGAAACTTTGAAAGGATCTGGTGACAGATGATTTTCTCTCCCACTCTGCGGTTCCCCATAACTTGGCCCGACCTGACAGTAGGGACAAAACGAAGGCCACCTTGGCTCTCTCAGAGGGAAAAGAAGAGGGCTGTAACTCGAAGTGTAGGGAACATTGTGTCAGAAAAGCCCGGCACTGACCTGGATCACCAGCATACCTCTCCGGGGGCGCCATACAAGGGGCAAAGCCCGGGCTAGCTGTCGGGAGATTAACGGGAGTGCGGGTTTCTGTGGCGTCAGACGTCGTCAGAGTGGAGACTCCTTTTGCCAAAGTCTTAACATGTGTAATGAGTTCATTTAAACCCGCTTCCTGCTGACAAATAGCACTTTCCACTCTGATTCTCCAATCCCTGAGATCTGAGGAGTCCGTTGTATGGCCAGATCGTTCTGTCATGATTCAGATGCGTGGACTCAAAAGATACTCAGTTTCCCAGGGATAGGTATAAGATCTTTATTGTACAGAGTGGAATTATGTGATTGTGCAATCCGGTCTTTCTCCGCTCAGAGGTCTGTGGACACACAAGAAGGGAGTTAGGAGGCAGGCAGCTGATGAGTACTCTGAGAGGGACTGAGAATCCACGTACCAGCAGTGGGTATCCAACGGAGCGCAGAGTGTTGAAACCAGTGACTGGAGAAGGGCCGCCAGGAGGAAGACTGAGGAAGAAGAGCTGCTGAACAGAGGAGAGGTTAATGGGGGAATACAGGTGGCTGGCAGGAGCGCTTGAATGAGGGGGCCGCAGAAGCAGGATGTGAATGATCCTTGAAGGGGCAGATAAATAAGTCCGTGATCCGAAATCCAATCCTGTTAGACAAGCCAGGGGTCAGTAAGCCAAGTAATCCAAAACAACAACCAAAGCAGAGTACCAGACAGGGGGCAGGCAGAATCAGAATCCAGGTCCAAAGTCAGATCAGCGTCGGGCGGGCAGGTAGGCAGGATAATTCAGGCGGGATACGTGCAGGGAAGAACCAAGACGATCTGGCACTGGAGGAATGTTGCAGAGCTGTATAAATAGGGCTTGGGACAGGTGAAGCGCATCAGCCCTAATCAAGAGCTGGTGGAGCTGAGGCGTTCAGGGCGGCTGGAAAAACTGAGCCACACACCACAGATCATGACATTTTTTCTCTAGCCTCATCTTATTCCCCTCATGTTATCTTTTCCATCGATATCTAATACTAATGTAAGTGCGCCTGCCTGATCCTGGTTGCGCTTACATGTTGTTGCTGTCTAGTCTTGGACGGGTTGTACTGGAAGACATTTTGTTGTACTTGTGTCCTGCACTTGTATAATGACGAATAAAGAATCTTGAATCTTGAATTAAATGAATTTGTGTTGCTACTGCAGGCATCTCTACTTGCTAGCATGACATGTTCATAGTATCCAACGGTCTAAGTTTTTGTTTTAACAACAGGTCATTCATGTCTCACAGAAGGAGAATTAAAACTGGTTTCTCACATTTAGGTGACTGAAATGATGGTTGCCATTAGCAGATTTAATTGGCTGTGGTTGGCAAGCTAATTAATGATGACATCCGATTCCAAATGATTCACTTTAACGCAAGAGCTTTGTGAAAGTTGACTCTCATAGTATCAAACTTTCGCGTCACTGACGCTAATGCTGTAGGTGACGTAGTTCCGGGAAGACGGCAGATTCAAACTAGGCACGCCCAAACATTTATACTTTCATTCAATTGTATTTTGTGCCAGCCTAATCAAAATATTCTTTAAAGTTGTAAAATAGTGTCTTTAAAAGGTACACTCTGGAGCACAGCGGGGAGGATTTGGCCAGCCTGACAGATTTTATAGATCGTTGTTACGACAGAATCGTCATGGGGAAACCAAACAACACCTCCACCCCCTCCACCTCATCCAAGTCCAAGAGACAGCGAAATGAGGATTCACCTGGAGCTATTTCACCACCGGGGAACGACTCAACAGATGTTCTGATCTCTATAGATAAGAAACTCAGTAGTTTTGATACGCGTTTGAGCCTGGTAGAAATTCTCCACAAAGAGTTCCAGGCGCTACGTGAATCACTAGAATTCATCCAGAAGCAGGTGGAAACTCTGGCTGTAGAAAATGCTGGTCTCAGAGAGTCGGTAAAATCCCTCACCGAGGGCTTGACCCGTCTCTCGGAGGAAAATAAGAAGATGAAGGAAACGGTGATCGATCTGCAGGCGCGGAGCATGAGAGAGAACCTGGTATTTGCAGGGATTCCAGAGCAGACGGAGGAGGACCCCGAGACCACGGTGAAAAACTTCATCAAAACCCACCTGAAGCTCCCGGAGGAAACGGTGGAAAACATCTCCTTTCACAGAGTCCATCGGCTCGGCGGGAGGAAACCCGGGTCCAGCAGACCAAGACCTATTGTAGCGAAGTTCGTCAGCTTCAAACAGAAGAAGCAGGTGAAGAACCAGGGCCGCGAACTGAAGGGAACCAACTTTGGAGTAAACGACCAATATCCCAGAGAGATTCTGGACCGACGGAGAGTCCTGTTTCCCATCAGGAGGAAATTTATCGCTGAAGGTGCTCGCGCTGTCATCGCGGTGGATAAATTATTTATCAATGGACAGCTGTACCGCGACCCGGACATCACTCCGTGGCTCTACTGACTTAGTATGTGCTTTAATTTTCCTGTTTTCTCACTAGATCATGTTATATCCATAAAACTGCCATAAAAGATAATTTAGTTAACAGTAAATCCACTGCCCGTCTCCACTACACTGCTCTCAGCACAGATGCGTTTTTTAAATTACTTTTTTCCTTTGGCACTGTCGCTCTTTTCACTCTTTACACTTCTTCTCTCCGACCCTTTAACGGTTAACGGGAACACTTGTCATTATATTATATACACATCAACACTTTTCATGATTCACAGGAACACACACAGAACAGCACAAGCGCACATACATCTCTATCACAACCAGCTGGCAGATACACATGCACGGAGAGAAACAGTGGGATGCACGCACACACTCTTCAGTAATATGCATATAGCCTCATTTCTGTGGTTGGTTCATGAACGAACTCACATTTGTCACTTGGAATGTGCGTGGAGCTGGCACAAGGGAAAAGAGGTTAAACATTTTTAATCGTTTGCAAGAAATGAAAGCAGATATAATATTACTCCAAGAGACTCATTTATCAAACTCAACAATAGATCTTCTCTCAACAACCCAGTTTCCACACGTGTATTCAGCTTGTTATAATTCTAGGCAGAGAGGAGGAGCAACTCTTATTAATAGAAGGTTAAATTTTGACATAGATAATACAATCATAGATCCAGAAGGCAGATTTATAATAATTACATTATCTATTAAAAATGTTAAGTTATGTATTGCAAATATATATGGAACAAATGTAGATGATCCTCCTTCTTTCACTCCCTCTTCGCCTCTATGGTGACTCAGATAACACACTAATTATAGGAGGTTATTTTAACATTATACTGGACAAATATAGAACCACAGGAGCTCATCGAGTCTGGAAATCCTCAGAAACTGTTAAACATGAAGGATTTTGGTCTCTGTGATGCTTGGCGCTCTCACCATCCCACACTAAGAGAACACACCTTCTTCTCTTCAGTTCACCATTCCTATTCTAGATTAGATTATTTCTTAACTAGCAGCTCGCTGATGAATGACATGTCAGAAATCAGAATCCAACTAACTACAACAGATGACAATATTGATAAATTTCTTAGTAATATCAATCTTCCAAAATTAAAACATGAAAATTAAATGGTCTTGGATTCCCCCCTTTCAGTCAGCAAACTCCATGAAGCTCTCCAGCATATGCCCAACAATAAAGCTCCAGGTCCAGATGGTTACCCAGCAGAATTCTACAAAGAATTCTGGACAACGTTGGCACCCACTTTCTACAATCTGATATTAGAAATAAGGGAAAAACAAAAAATACCTTCAAATATGAACCTAGCCAATATTACTCTACTATTAAAACCAGGTAAAGACCCGACACTTCCATCCAGTCACCATCCAATTTCTTTAATAAATGTAGATCTCAAAATAATTAGCAAAGCTTTGGCCAGAAGAATAGAAAAAATAACCCCTCTAATAATACATCCTGACCAAACAGGCTTTATTAAAGGTAGACATTCCTCTACTAACATGCGTAGATTAATTAACATCATAGATTATTCTACTCTACATAACCTGGAATCCACAGTCATTTCTTTAGACGCAGAAAAAGCGTCTTTTTATTTTTTTTAAAATTTTTATTTGCAACGTTAAACAAATTTGGGTTTGGGTCATCTTTCATAGACTGGATAAAAATATTATATAACAACCCAAACGCATGTGTGAAGACCAATGATCAAACTTCTCCAAGCTTCTGTTTGCAGAGAGGCACCAGACAGGGCTGCCCGCTTTCTCCATCAGTCTTTACTATTTTTATTGAACCCCTAGCTGCTGCCATAAGACAAAATAAAGAGATTAAAGGAATCCATGCCAAAAATATAGAACACAAGATAAGTCTTTATGCTGATGATGTATTACTTTTCCTCCAGAACCGACCGGCATCTAGAAAACTATCCTTGTGAACTGACAAACCAAAAATAATCTGTGTATTCAGCAGTTTAGGAATCTCTTCGTTAACCACATCAGTAGTGAGACGTCTGCCTCCTCAAAGAACCATTTAGCTGAATCTCATTCCCTCTGGTCCCGTGCTTAGCTCCATCACTTAGTGTAGGGAGAGGACTGTGACCTCGTAGCTATGGGTGTTGGAAAATGGCCGGGAGTGACTGGTGGTTGCAGGTTCTTCGCGGTCGGTCGGTCAGAAGAAACATACGGCTGCTCCTCCTCTGAATTGAGCTGCACCATCTTGGCAATAGTGGCTAGCATAGTGCTATGCTGTCTCATTTGCACAGGTATTTCTTCCATATGGTTGTCCCCTCATTTTCTGAGCAAGTCAATGGCATTTAAAATAACATCTATTATTTAATCTTTACTTGGTTCTCTTGAGGAAGTACCTTTTGACATTTTGTCTTGTGGGATTTTTTCTGGAATATTTGTTGGCGTCTCGTTTTCTCTGTTTTGTTTGCTGGAGCCAACTGAAGCTTCCATCGGTGTGGCATAACTATGCTCACCTACATGTTCCACCTGTTTAAAGGTGAGGGTCTTTGTAGTAGGAGATTTCTTTTTTTGTTCATTTTTTGGCTGAACTAAGCAGTTATTAGCATTTAGCAGTGCAATTTCTTCAGTTAAACAAATTTCATGGGGATTGAACCTACAGAGCTAAGGCTGACTTCATTTGACTGACAGGTTTGGGTTCAACAGACCAAAAAATTTAAAAAGATGCAGCAGCATCTTTCATTTTCAAAGAAAAATAAACTTTTCAGCCACACTCACCACACACCCCTCCACCCAGCTCACTGCCACACACACAGCTCGGAAGAAAGATAGAGAGAGAGAGAGAGAGAAAGAGAGAGAGAGAGAGAGAGAGAGAGAGAGAGAGAGAGAGAGAGAGAGAGAGAGACAGAAAGAGAGACAGAGAGCGAGACAGAGAGAGAGAGACAGAGAGAGAGATGATTTTTTAGTGATCGACCACGGAACAGGACAGCTGCAGAACCTGACCATTGAAACCAAGGCTTGCCTACTAACGGTACACTTAGAGACACAGGCAGACAGGGGTTAAAGCACCTCACTCACTCACACTCTGCGTTCATAGTTAAGGCTTTACTTTTACCTGTGTCTCTCTCTCACATCATCCTGCTGGCTTGCTTTTTTAAGGCACTGAACACATCACTTAAATAACCCTAACCCCTCCTCCTCCTACAATTCAGGACTACAACTCCCACTCACCCCCTCCGGTCATGTTACTGGGCTGATCCCTCTTTGATGGACAACAACGTCTGGGAAACAGACTTCAACGACCGGTGGCTCTTACCCCTTCGACGCAGGGGGAAAAAAACACACACACGTGATACACCGTGGGAGACACACTTCATCATAACAGGCCTACTTTCCACCGTGGGAAAACATGTCATCAAACACATAAAAAAAAACATGCCCACTTATGACATCATCAACACCTGTGTGACCTTTGACCTGTCAAACATCAATCTTAGGAGCATTCTGACAGAGAAGTTCTAAGAACGCAGTTCTAATAACTGTCTTAGTTCTAAGAACTACCTTCTCCAGGGGAACTGTTTCATGTTGCATTCGCACATGAGTTGGGGGCGGTAGCGGGACCGATGTGACGCATACGTCTGCGACAGTGACGTGTGACTTTAGCGCCACATAAAAACAAAACAAAACCTGCTAAAAACAAAACAACACGGCAAGCTAATATGGAGAACGAAGAGATCGTAGTGTTCATGCTCTGCTTGATGGAGATGTTACTGATGGACGATACAACCAGGCGTCTCACGTCGAGGCTGGAAGGCTCCTGAAAGTCAGAAGATGAAGAATCCAGCGGCAGGAGATACACCGCAGACAAAGGAGACGACGTGTAAGTTTAACTTATTAAACATGCGCCGATTGTATACGTGTCTTATGAGTAAACATTTCAGACGGTTTTCTACTGTCTGTGTTGAGCAGATTACAATAAGTAAACATTTCAGACGGCGGGTTTATTGTAACTCGTGTTCTGTTTCAGACGTTGCTGCAGCTCATTGAACTCCTCACCGTCCGGCTGGTCCAGAGCAAAGCTGATAACTAGTGTGAAAAGGTTGTTCTCAGTTTTACCGATGAGCAGTGGATAGAGAATTTCTGTATGTCCAGGGAGACATTTCAATACATCTGTGGCCGCCTGAAGCTGCACTGGAGAGGATGGACACAACCACCTGCTGCAGGTACTGAAGGAGATGGAGAACAGCCTGGATGCTTTACCTCCTGCCTTCCAGCTAATCACTACACACCTCTTCATAATAAGCATCATGTTCTGGAAGTTCCACAGATAGAACATACATGTATACATGATGTACACATTTAAAGAGAAAATGTTCCATAGAAAAAGCATCATTTTTTTTATATGTGCAAAATAAAGATCTCATCATCTGCTTTAAGCTTTGTGTGTTTTATGGAATCATCAGTAGAAAGGTGAAGGAGTAATCCATGACTGGAGGGTTGGTTGTGACTGAGTTATGGTTTAGAATTATGAGGACATAGTCACACAGATTTAGCGTAGATGAAGGTAAAAATATAAAAAGGGTGGTGAAATGTTTACAGGTGTGTAATTTGTGTCAGATCTTGGTTAAACATGATAAACTTCGTTCTGTGATATGGAGCATATTATAAAGTTGATAAACTAATGTAATTTACACCCAGGATAAGACTTAAAATGTAGCGACCAAGATGGATTATTAATATTTCATAGCTGTGATAAGTTAATAACTACTCAATATTTTTATTAGCTAATATTTTATAGGTGTGGCCAAAGCACATCTAACAGACACAAACTGAAAACTTCAGACTCTTTACAAAGTCATTTATTTTTTATAATGAATACAGCAGAGCAAAATAACTATGTACATGTGTGTGTATCCTGCATATCACACTGGCTTTTCCTGCCGCACGCAGGAGTCATTTGCTGCGGCGTTGCCCGAGTAAACATGTCGGTGGTACAAGCTGTCCAATTTACTGTTTACTGTTTTTTCGGTTCGTCATGATCCTTAATTTATTTGTAGTCTTGTGTGAGTTTTCTACGTGCGCTGCTTCGCGTTATCCCGCGTTCTGACTGAGAGCTGATCGTCAGGAATATTTTTATATTTCGTTGTGAACCTTCAAAACCTCTCTGAAAATCCTCTGTGGCGTAGACGGTCAGAAGAGCTTCGACCTCCTCGTCGGTCCATTTATCGCATGCTCTGTTGTTGTTTTTGTCCGTATGTGCAACCGTGTTTTTAAATGTGGCGGGGACACAAAATGCGGAAATCTGGCAAGGGGCGGAGCTACCAGTCACCAAACACCTACGTCATGAGGGTTTCTATAGAACCCCGCTCAGACCCTGCCTCGGAGCAGGAGCTAAAATGGTTATAGGAACTGGGGGCTTTGGTCCCTAGTTCCTATATGTCGGAATGTGCGAAAAAACGGCCTGGTTCCTGAAAAGGTTATAAGAACTGCAAAAGGTTCCTACAGTCGGAAAGAGCCTATTTTTTGACATAAGGGTGTTTAATATATTCTCAAACATTTATTAAAAAATGAATAACATTTATTTAAAAATAAACATTGAGGTAAAAATAAATAAGGTTTAGTTAAAAAATCAATGTAGTTTATTTAAAAATGAATAACTTTTAGTTAAAAATGAATAACTTCTAGTTAAACATAATTTCCGTTTAGTTAAAAATAAATAATGTTCAATTAAAAATAAACAACCTTTAGTTAAAAATAAATGTTTTGTTTTTTCTATGAATAATGTTCAGTTTAAAACGAATAACATTTAGGTATAAATAACCTTTAGTTAAAAATAAATAATGTTTAGTTAAAAATCAATAACATTTTGTTAAAAATCAATAATGTTTAGTTATAAATAACCTTTAGTTAAAATAATTTTTAGTTAAAAACAAATAACCTTTAGTTAAAGATAAATAACGTATATTTAAAAACAAATTAGGTTTACTTGAATATAATTAATGTTTTTTAATAACTAATAATGTTTTAGTGAAAGTGAAATAAAGTTTTTTGAAAAATAAATATGTTTATTTAAAAATAAACAACAGTTTGTTTCTGTTACGACCCGACTCAGGGGTATGGAAGGGCGTAACAAAGAACACGACATGGACAGGTGATAAATTAAAATGAAAGCACATTTATTTACAATTCCCGTGAAAGTGATGGACAACCTGTAAAACAAAAGATGAGCTGGGGTTAGCGGACCTGCAGAAAGAAACAAACCAAAAACTATACCAAACACTCACCGAGTGCACACACAGACACAACCGCAACTCGGTGAGGAAACTAAAACCAAACAAAAGCAACACCCATAAACTAAAGTGACCGTCGTCACAACACAATAAAATGCTAACCTAGCCCAGCTCTAACACAAACACAAAGTAAACTTAACACAACTAAATACTTAAGCACCCATTGTGGAAAGGAGGTGGTCGCGACACACACACACACCCGGTGCACAACATGAGGGGGAGAGAGGCCGGAGCCATTCTGGTTCCCCCCCCCCTTAAAGTGTCAAACTCCTCTCAAGGATTTTGGCACAATACAAAAACACAAAAAACAAAACAAAAAAAACAAGAACACAATTGGTAGTGTTGTTCTACACCCAGCCTGTGCCCCAAAACGTTCCCCACAGAAAACAAGGTGGTACGCCCAACCTTCCTGGACTAATCTACCGTCCCCGACTAGGGACAACAATCCGGCAGGACCCATCCCGCTACTTCCGCTCGAATAGTCCGTCCACACAAAACAACACTACCACGCCACGAATGAGGGGAGACAAGACACCCAGTCTTGCCTCTTCCTGCGAAAGGTGAGGGAAAACAGACTGCAGGCCAATCACACTAAGAGTTTCAAAAATCGCTCACTTCGATTCCGAAACTCACACACACAACCTGACCAAATCAGTCCCTCACTCCACACACACGAGCGAACCCTTTCGGCCACCACAACCGAAAGGAGGCCGACGGCGAGTTCACCCCACCACGCTACAAATGACAGGCCCACACATATGAGCAGCTAAAAAGGCATAAACAAAAGGAGAATGTCTGAACATACGCAGCCTTCACATCCGCACCGTCTACACCTTCACCAGGTGTCAGAACTAGTGGCGGCATTTCAGGAGAGGACAACAGGCACTCAACCCGCAGCGCCTTCTCAACCCATGAGAAGGAGGTCCTCCACCTCACGCAGGGTCGCCCCTAGGCCAGAGCGCCCTAATGCTGCAACGGCGCGTTCAGATCACGTTCACCTTTCACTCATACACTCCCGCAGGAGCCATCGCCACAACCGCTCCAAATGCCCGTCACCAGCATGTAGTGAACTCACTCATCGGCACCACGCTCTACCGGAAGCTGCTAACCGGAAGCTCCTCCAAAATAACAGTTTCCAATCACGCACACAAGGAAAAAAAAACAAATGGCTAGATTCTCCACACCGCGTAAAACCCCAGGAGATCCATCATGATGACAAAAGAAGAAAAACTCCCGGACGAGCCCCCACTTGTTACGACCCGACTCAGGGGTATGGAAGGGCGTAACAAAGAACACGACATGGACAGGTGGTAAATTAAAATGAAAGCACATTTATTTACAATTCCCGTGAAAGTGATGGACAACCTGTAAAACAAAAGATGAGCTGGGGTTAGCGGACCTGCAGAAAGAAACAAACCAAAAACTATACCAAACACTCACCGAGTGCACACACAGACACAACCGCAACTCGGTGAGGAAACTAAAACCAAACAAAAGCAACACCCATAAACTAAAGTGACCGTCGTCACAACACAATAAAATGCTAACCTAGCCCAGCTCTAACACAAACACAAAGTAAACTTAACACAACTAAACACTTAAGCACCCATTGTGGAAAGGAGGTGGTCGCGACACACACACACCCGGTGCACAACATGAGGGGGAGAGAGGCCGGAGCCATTCTGGTTTCCCCCCCTCCAGACCTGCCTCGGCTGCAGCCTTTTCAGCCTGAGCTTCTCCGTAGGCTGCAGCCTGACTGGTCCAGAGGGGTGCCAGTCACACAGGGGCGGGGACAAAGGCGCTGGCCTTGGCCACTCCGGGCAGCGCTCTGCCGCCCCTAATCACACACAAGCGGCCTCAGCTGTCTTCAAACAGCAGGGGCCGTAACAGTTACAAACTAGAAAATTTCAAAGAAATTTTGATGGGTGCCAATGCGCCGTTTGCCCCGCCCGCCCCCTGGCGTTGCCGGCCGCGCGGCGCCGCGAGGGAACCAGCCGGAGCGAGGGAGACGGCGCGAGACGGAGACAAACCCGCCCGCGAATGCGATGCCATTAAATATCCCGTACGGCCACCAGGTGGCACCGCAGTCGACGCACCTGCACGAGCTGGGCATTCTGAGTGGGGAGAAAAGACTTTGTGTCTTTCTGAGCCTCATAGCTCCAAATCTGTACGTTCCTAGCCCAAAATTGAGCTCATGATAAATTGAAGCCAACAAAAAAACCTACGTTTTGATGTAAAATTGTGTCTGTAGAGCAAAAACTCTGGCCGTGAGAGAACTTTGTTTAAGCATGTCTTTTTGAAGCAAAAGCTAGAGGGATGCAGAGGGAGAGGATTTTGGCACTTTTTGCTAAAACTTCAACAGTGATTGTGAACAAACTGTAAGAGACATGAAAATGCCCTTCGGGCCAGTGATAGGTTTATCTTTCGTGACCCGTTTAAACTTTGAATGGTGTTTCTAGGTGAAGATATGGCTGAGCTGTAGGCTTCCAAAGTGACCTATGTTTTTCGGGCTGCTCAGAGCCAAATCCCATTCATTCCTATGGGAAAACAGGTCTTCAAAAAATCGCGGTTTATTGCGATTTACTCGAGAACCGCCAGACTTTTGTACGAGAAAAGTCATACCACACATGTCCCGATCGAGAAGCACAGATTGATGTAACTTTTGTGGGGGTAGAGTGAAAGCTGTAGGAGGAGATAGCCGCCAAAGTTTTGAGCGGAAAAAAAAAAGGCAATAGCAATATGTTGCCAATGCCTTACAGCATTGGCACCCATAATAAATAATGATTATTTAAAAATAAATAACGTTTACTTTAAAAAAAAACATTTTTTTTAATAATAAACAATGTCTAGTTGAAAATGAATAACATTGAGTTAAAAATAAATAACATGCGTTAAAAATGAATAATGTTTACTTTTAAATGAATAATAATCAACTGAAAATAAATAATGTTTAGTTAAAATATAAATAAAATATTTTTACCCTTTAGTTAAAAATAAATCAAATTTATTTAAAAACAAGTGACGTTCACTTAAATATAATTAACGTTTTTTAACAATGAATAACATTTAGTTAAAAATAAATAACATTTACATAAAAAAATAACATTTAGTTAGAAAAAATAAATGACATTTAGTTTAAAATAAACGACGTTTAGTTAAATATAATTGACATTTAGTTAGAAATAAATAGCTTTTAGTTCAAAATAAATAACCTTTAGTTAAAATAACCTTTCTGAAAAAACAAATGATGTTAACTTAAATTAACTTTTTTTTTATAGTTAATAACGTTTAGGTAAAAATGGATAATGTTTATTCAAAATTAATACATTTATTTAAAAATAAACATTTTGTTAAATATAAATTACATTTAATTAAAACAAATAATGTTGAGTTAAATATGAATATCGTTTATTTAAAAATAAATTAAATTGAGTTAAAAATGAATTATTTTTAGTTAAAAATGAATAACATTTAGTCAAAAATAAGTTACGTTTATTTGAGAATAAATAACAGTTCAGTTAAAAATAAACAATGTTTATTTATAAATGAATTATGTTTAGTTAAAAATGAACGTTTATTTTAAAAGTAAATAACGTTTAGTTTAAATCAATAATGTTTAGTTTAAAACCACCTACTGACATAGATGGTAGTCTGTCAGATGCAGATAACGAAACCTTCCTGAAGTTATAGAAAAAAAACTTGGCTCTGTTCTATTGAAGTTGGAAAACATTTTTCATGTTCCATCTACAGCAATAGATGAATCGGTTGATGAGTTACACTACTTGCTGAGTACTGTGTCTGTGTCAATAACTTGTAGCAGTATTTCAGATTTTTTCAAAAGCAAAAACATAGAGGTTAACAGCTCGGTTATTAAAGAATTAGCTGATTCACTATGTAAATCTAATCCCTTGGCAAATGCACTGAGAAAAGGTGGCCCCCTTGCAACAGCTTATAAGAGAAAAGAATATTATAAAGAAATGTTTAAGGTTGTCGAGCCAGTAGAATTTGTTCTTGATCAAAAAACAAGTAGGTCCTTTCCATATATTCCATTATTGCGATCTTTGCAGCAGATACGTGATTCTCCTGAAGTGTTGAATAGAGTATTTGATAGCCACAGAACACAGACCAGCTTGAAAATCAGCAGTATTGCTCCATAAGAGATGGTGTATACTTCAAAGAAAACCCTTTTCTGTCAGGTGATGAGTTAAAAATTTGTTTAACCTTATACATTGATGACTTTGAATTGTGTAATCCTTTGGGCACATCACGGAAGAAGCACAAGTTGTGCAGCATATATTGGATTCTCAATAGCTTGGGACCAGGCTCTCACTCAGCACTCACCTCTATTTATTTAGCAGTTTTATGCAAGAGTAACGATGTAAAGAACCATGAATATAGAAAAATATTAGAGCCACTATTACATGATCTTGTTACATCAGAAGAGCACGGTGTCTATGTTTCAAAGCTTGGGACTTTTGTCAAAGGACCAATGTTATTGCTGACAGTTTGGGTGCCCATGCATTGGCTGGTTTTATAGAGAGCTTTTCTGGGCATTACATTTGTCGATTTTGTACTGCTCAAAAAGAAGAGATCCAATCAAATGATGTTTATTCAGGGGCCTTTTCTCTTAGAACCAAAGAAATACATGAAGCACATGTAAAGACTGCACAGGACACTGAAACAAGTTGCTTTGGAGTGAAGCGAGCTGCCCTTTAACTGAACATCTATTTTTTTTTTTTTTTGTTTTAAACCTTTATTTAACCAGATAAAAAAAAACCATTGAGATCATGATCTCAATCATTTTCACGTCAGCACAGGTTATCCCCCAGATATAGTGCATGATTTGTTTGAAGGGGTTGTCCCATTTGAACTAGCACTATGTTTGAGCATTCTAATCTCCAAGAAGTATTTTAGTCTTGAGTGTCTTAATACATGTATCCTTAAGTTTCCTTTCAAGTGGAGTGACACAAAGAATCGGCCTCACCTTATACCACACATCTATTCCAGTAGGAAGACGGTAGGTGGCAATGCCCATGAGAATTGGTGCCTTATACGTTTCTTCCCATTTCTGATAGAAGACCTTGTACCAGAAGGTGAGCTGGCTTGGAAGGGGATACTAGACCTGAAGGAAATCGTAGAGTTAGTTGTGGCACCTGTTCACACCCAAGAGACAATCGCCTACTTGATATGAAAGTGTCTGAGCACAGACGAGACTACGTGAGCTTATTCCAGGTGAGACACTGAAACCTAAACATCACTACCTTGAGCACTATCCACACTTGATCATGTGCTTTGGGCCTCTTGTGGGTGTATGGACGATAAGATTTGAGGCAAAACATAGTGTTTTTTAAACAACTTGCCCGACACACCAATAATTTTGGGAATATTGCACTCACTCTGGCAACCAAACATCAGCAATTAATCAAATCAAATCAAACTTTATTTATATAGCACTTTTCATGCAGGATTGCAGCACAAAGTGCTTCACATAATAAAAATGCAGCGGTTTTTGCATCTTAAAAACCTAAGTCACAACAAAGTTTCAATCAAAGCACACACACGAAGATAAAATAAAATAAAAATAAAAAAAGCACAATTTAATTCATGCACATTAAAACCAAAATAAGCCTTTACCCCCCCCCCCCCACACTCCTTAGCTACTGTCGCCAAGCTAAAAGCAGGTATAAAATATTAAAAGTAATAAATAAATAAATAATCAGTTATCACTTGCACTCATTTAGCCCCAGTGCTTCAAATCTGGAAGTGACAAACGTGTCCACAGTCCCTTTTGATGTTCTAAATGAGGAGGATGTAGTGGCTCTTAGACAGAAGTATCTAGAGGTTAGCCAAGTTAATCTCACAAGGAATGTCACAAATAGGGGGGGGTCAACAGCTGGAATGCCTGAATTTGCAGAGATTCTACAAATGTGTATAGTCAGCGATGAGTTGAGCTTCATAATTCGTTTATATTTTGCTTGGTATCAGGATCATTTCAGGGCCTTTCAGTTGACTTTGTCACCAGACAGAAAGGTTGTCCTTGTTCAGTTTGAGGAGCTAAGAGATTGCTACCCACTTGTGGCCTACACAGTCGGATTCAGATGTATGGTGACCTGAAGAGACACATCGTCATCAAAGGTATGTATTCAGAAGCTCTTACTATTCCTTCTAGCTGTCCTAGCCTCCTCTCCACTGACCACCTCTTTTGCCATTCTCCTCAGTCTTTTAGCCTCTTTTCTTTCCAAACCATTCTATGACCCACCTCTCTCTAGTATTCTTCTCCCTACAAGCCACATCTCATAGCCTCTTTTAACGTTCTCTTCTTTATCCTACTCCATCCTCGTTCTACCAGCTTTTCTGCCTTTACTAGCATTCTGTCTTCATTAACTCATCAGTTATAGGCTAATAAAGTGTCCCCTCTGTGCTTTCTACTTGGGTGGTTAAGTATTTAAATAACCAGACTAATACCTGACCTCTTTGTTTGTGTCTCTACCTCAGATTAGCAAAGCAGGATGGCAGGACAAGTAAATTTCAGAGTCCTTTTTGGAGGTGATGATGATGCAAGAAAACTCACCATTGAATCTGGAATACCAAACACTGTTGAGGAATTCGCTCTTCAAATAAAGACTTTCTTCCAAGTGACTGAGCCATTCAGACCTCAGTACAGAGACAGAAATGGATGATCAGTTCATGAACCTCTCGTCAACTTCAGAACTTGAAGATAAAGCTACTGTGAAAGTTGTATACCTACCTTCTGAGACAACCAGCTCTAATCCACTCACAAGAGATGCCAGCCCCACAATCACAGGTATTACTGCCAGTATCAGCTCCTCATCACATGAAGAAAATGATTCAGACTCCTACAGCAGTAATAATACCATCATCTTGTCATCGCCTGAGACCCGGTCCTGTTCTTGGCCCGAACACTTTGTTGTTCCTCGCTTTTCATACTGTGCCGAGATGATGCTCCACACTGGAAATAATGACTTCAATGCACACGGAACTGTGCTGTCTCCCAGCCCAAAAACACGTTCTGATATTCTTGAGGGCCTTGCTGAAGAAATCATGAAATATACAGCATATCCAAATGATGAGCAGTTAGAAGAAGTGGCCAAGGCTCTGATACAGTCCCACCCATGTCTACTGGAGAAAGGCACTCGCAAGGGCTACTGTGGTTGGAAACACTACTTGAAAATAAAGATGATGAACTTCAGATCAAAGCTCAGGTATGTGTTTTATTTAATGAGCTCTATTTTGTTCCCATCCAAAGCACTGAGTCTTTTGCTCTAATGCATTTGTGCAAGGTGAGGCAAGATATAAAATGTCATTCCAACAGATTCATAGACTTGCATTTAATGTAAAAATAAAATTATTTTCCGTCTCAGCCAAGCTGGACATCATGAGGTTGCAGTCAACTCTCTGAAGAATAAATGGAAAGGCCAGGAGAAGCCAGCAGCCAACTTCAAGAAGCCCAGGAAGGCAGAAACTTGAGAGTCTGGAGGCAGAAAGAGCGGCTCTACTGACAGAGGTAATAAAAAAGGATGAGGCTGAGATCAAGAAGATGATGCAGCATACCTTCTCGATCAGGAGGCAGGAGGTTCTTCAGGAGCCAACGATTCCAGAGTTCTAAAACAGATGGCCAGCACTTTTTGATGTCAGTGAGGTAAGTGTGAATCTAACTTGGTCTATCAATGACCTTTATGAGCTGTTAAAATCTGTATCCTGTCTATGTTGTCTTTTACAGATCAACTTAGAGTTTATGCGACTGACAACTGTACCTCTGACCTCCAAATTCCTTGGAGAACTGGACCATCAGACCAACAACCCGATCAACGTTTTTAATAATAATAAATCTTTATTTGTATGGCACTTAAACCAGGTTTACAAAGTGCTGAACAGCACACAGCAAAGTAAGGTAATAAAATTAACAATGAAAAGATACATGCACGAGTACTTTTTGAAAATAAATAAAGTAAATAAAAATGTTGTTTTAAGAAGTGACTTAAAAGATGAACTGATGGTGCCAGCCTTATCTCCCCAGACAGGTCGTTCCAGAGTCGAGGGGCTCGGACTGAAAAAGCTCGGTCACCTCTGGTCTTGAGTTTGGACCCTGGCACAGCTAAAAGGGACCTGCCTGAGGATCTAAGGCTGCAGGAAGGCTCGTAGGGTGTCAGTAACTCTGTCATGTAGCCGGGTGCCAGACTTAAACAAGCTTTAAAAGTAATCAGTAAAACCTTAAAATCAATTCTAAAACATACAGGGAGCCAGTGCAGCGAGGCTAAAACAGGGTCATATGTTGTCTTCTGCTAAGACCAGTGAGAAGCCGAGCTGCTGCCTTTTCAACAAGTTGGAGGCAAGAGAGGGATTTACTGTCAAGACCGGAGAGGAGGGAGTAGGAGTAGAAGAGTCTGGAGAAAATTAGAGCATTGAGAACTTTTTCTAAATTGGGCCGGGAGAGGACAGGTTTGATTTTACTGATGGTGCAGAGGTGAAGGAAACAGGACTGGCTGACTTTTTTCATGTGAAGATGAAAATTAAGATTGGAATCAAGTATAACACCCAGGTTTCTGGCAGAGGGGGTGATGTTAGAGGAGAGAGGACCGAGACTGTCTTCAGTATGGGCGGTGGAGTGAGGAGGGTTGATTAAGATCATTTCAGATTTAGAACTGTTAAGTTGTAGAAAGCTTTGTGCCATTCAATTGTTCACATCGTTGAAACACCCGAACACAGCAGCTCGGCCTCCAGCGTCCACTGGTCTCAGCGGGAGTATATCTGTGTGTCGTCTGCATAACAGTGGAAGGCGGCTATAACGTGTCCTAGAGGGAGCATATAAATAGAAAACAGAATGGGACCTAGAATAGAACCTTGTGGTACATCACAGGCAATGGAGGCAGAGGAGGAAGTAAAATTACCTATGGGACCACAAAGGTTCTATCTAAAAGACAAGAATAAAACCAATCAAGTGCAGAGTCTGTGATGCCAACCCAGGTTTTAAGGCAATCAATTAAAATAGCGTGATCAATGGTATCAAATGCAGCACTGAAATGTAAAAGAATTAAAATGCTGCTTTCTCCTCTACTTGAGGCTAAAAGAAGCTCATTAGAGACTTTGAGGAGAGCTGTTTCAGTGCTGTGTAGAGCTTTAAAACCAGACTGAAATTTCTCAAAGATGTCATTTCCATTTATAAAACCTAAAAGCTGATTAGAACCAACTTTCTCTAAAACTCTGGATAAAAAGGGAAGCTTTGAGATCGGTTTGAAGTTGTTAAAATCATTGATGCTTAAATTAGGCTTTTTAAAAAGAGGCTGGACCACAGCATGTTTAAAACAAGGAGGGACATAAAACAAGGAGGGACATGGAGGGACATAAAACAAGGAGGAACAAGGAGGGACATAAAACAAGGAGGGACAAAACCTTCTAACAAGGACAAGATGGATAAAATGCTGGGCCCAACTGTACTAAAAACATCTTTGAGGAATTTGGTGACATCGAGACTGCACGTGGTTGTTTTCATGTGAGATAAAACATCAGCTAAAGAGGAGAGAGATGAAGGAGTAAAATTAGTAAAACAATTAAAACACTTGGGAAATTCTCTTCTTACAGTGCTGGTGTGACTCGGAGCAGCTATTTGATTTCTTATGTCATTGACTTTTTTAACAAAGTGATTTAAAAACAGTTCTGGAGAAGCATCATTAAAATGACAGGGTTAGTAATTGAGTCTAAAACCTTAAATAAAACTCTAGGATTGGATTGATTTTTGTAATAATGTTAGAATAAAAAGCTGTCCTCGCTTCTTTCACTGCTTGTTGAGAGGATTTAAGACTTTCTTTCCATGTGAGATAAAATACATTTGCCTGCAAATCCTCTTTAACAACTGGGTGTGTTCAACACAGATGCTCAAATGAGCTAAAACGGTTGTAGGGACCAGGAGTACATTTAAAGTTGTTCTTATAAATGGCAGCAACCCCGCCTTCCTTCTCCGGACAGTCTTGGTTGATGAAAGAATGAGTAGTCGGGGGGGTTTCTTCAATGATGGTGAGCAGTCTCCTTGGGTTAGCCAGTTCTCTGGTAAAACCAAAAAGTCCAAGTAATTGCTGGTAATAAAATGGTGGCAAATGAATGTTTTGTTGTTGTTGGATCTGATATTTAAAAGTCAAAGTTTATTGAAGTGGAGCAGGATGACGAGGGACAGAGAGGAACGGTGATAAGGCCGGGAGGAGAAGCTTCTCTGGGGATGAACTGCCTGTAAGGACTCAGGTTGGTGATGACAGTGATCCTGTGTTGAAGAGGGCTGCATGGGGAACTGGGTTGAGGGGGTGAAGAGAGGGGGTTTCAAGTCAATTTTGTTTGAGTCTGAACAGCATGGATGATGTTGTAAGTTAAAAACCAGTTCCCTAGTGAACTGAGGTGGACACCATCGGCCCTGAAAAAGGCTGAACGAGTCCAGAAAAGATGAAAGTTGTAAATAAAACCAACGTTGTAGGTAGAGGTTTGCTGGAGCCATGAGTGGAGCGATAACATCCTGCTAAACCATCGAACCCACGACCCAGCGTGGGAATCGGACCAGAGATAAAAACAGACTTACCACAAGCTGATAAAAACTCAAAGAGGTCCTTAAACTCTAACTTTGTCATGTCAGACTCTTGACGTGCAGTCATTAGTCCCTACGAGGATAATCGCCCTGTTGATAGTGGGGGCCGCTGCCTGCAGCAGCCCCAGTAGTTTGTCCAGCAAAGTGCGCACAGTAGCTCCGGGAAAACAGCAAGTGGAGGATTAAAAAATCTACAGTACCGTATTATGGAGTCACCCACTAGAAGAGTTGTGGGTGAGAACAGGGGCCGAGGCGGAGGGGAGAGATGCCGCGACGAGTCCGACGACCGAGACAGTGGAGGCGAGGAAGGTGGCTGCTGGACGGCTGTGGCATCCTGTTCAGAGCTCCCAAGGCCGGTGGCAGCGACGACGGTGCGGGGCAGAGCAGGGGACCGTTGTAGAGAAGGGCCAGCGACCGTGGTGTTGGGGAGCTCACGGAAGGGCTCCCTGCTGTATCAGAGTGAGAAAACCCTCCAGAGAGCCTGATGACAGCCTCCTTTAACAGTATGCGGCATGAGGAGGAAGCCGCTGCCCGAGCTGGGTCCCGCTGCCTCGGTCCGCCGGTCTGCGTTGTCAGGGAACCACTGGCCCGCTGTGGTGGGGACGGGTCCAGCGTGCCAGCCACGGGAGCCGCCTGGGGGCCGTCGGTCTGGGATGGAGGGTTCAGATCCTATGTCTCAGGCTCAGGAACAGCAGGATGAGCCGAGGCTTCATCTATCAGGGCGGTGAAACGGTTGGAGAGGCTCAAACCTTCCCAGCTCTTTTCTTTCCCACAGACCACCACGTCAGCCCAGGAGGATCGGTTGTTAGGGGTAGAGCAGGATGAAGGTCGGGGACAAGAAAGAGGGTCCCATACAATAATGTCCTGGAGTGTAGTGACGGAGGTAATGTGCTGCGATTGTTTAAAGGCTATGTCCATGACTTGTGAGAGAAGGGTGTCTTTCTGTCTGAGTTTATCTGAGAGCCGTTTGATGTCTTCCTTTAAGTCCGCAATAGTTTTATTTATTTTCAGGCAGTAGATTTGTTCCTCGGTGTGCATGACGGCTAAAAACAAGCAGGCTAGCAAGCTAGCGAAACGACCAACTGGGTTAGCAATCAGTGCTTGACAGTCTGGTTTAAAGACGTACAGACCCAAAAGAAAGCCACAACGCAATAAAGTTCACTCAGACAGGTAAATCCAGCACAAAAACACAGTAAAACGTATTAAAAACGTGATGTTTTGACTTATTAAAAACAGACCTAACCGGCTACAAACAAACAGTGTCTGCCATCTTGGACTCTAGGTCTGAAGGCAGGCTGAGCCTCCAGCTGTCATTAAGGTGGAGCTGCAGGACGAAAGATCACTGCCATAATGCACAGATGGATAGTGTAGGTGTTTTTTGTTTTGTTTTGTTTTGGGTTTTTTTTGTCGTCTAATCTGATAAGCATATTATGGTTTGTAAGAATGGGAAAAGCTCATACATAAAATTACTCGAACGTTTTTTCTGGCCCTTTGAAAAATATTTAATAAATGGGCTTAGACCCATGACAGTCGGATGCCTTACTCACTGCGCCACCCAGTCCACCCTCTCTCACCTTGTTTTACCTGAGTGGGGTAAAACAAGGTTATGGGGTGTTCAAGTAGGGAAATGTCAGTGGCTTTGTTAGCTTCAGCACCTTTGTGTTAGAATGTCC
Organism: Melanotaenia boesemani; assembly: GCF_017639745.1. NCBI lineage: Eukaryota > Metazoa > Chordata > Actinopteri > Atheriniformes > Melanotaeniidae > Melanotaenia > Melanotaenia boesemani. Next base: position 34,872,918 of record NC_055696.1, read on the forward strand.
CTGACACTGACAAGCATGGAACCATATGTTTTTTTTCTTTTTGGAATGAAGACATTAATGTGAGGCGTGATTGTGTGCTGAGCTGTCTGAGAATCTATCTCAATGAAAACCTGGACACACTGGTTAAAGAATATGTGGTAAGTATGTCAGTCTACTCTCTTTTGTGCCAGATGTAATTAATTTCCATTCAGATGTACCTGATAAAATGTGGCATTCATGAGAATGGGACGGATATGAGGACACATTGACCTGGACCACCTATAGTTCATCATTGAGTCCAATAGGTTGTTTGGTTAGAATAAGAAATTCCCACAAGGTGGCGGTGGTGCTGTCACTTTGTAGGAAGTAAATCCTCTTGGTCCAGAGGACTTTGAGGAGAAAGAGGGCCGGGTCCTGGCACCTAAACCCCACTATGCCAAGGACAACAATCCTTGCCTAAACAACAAGGTGAGGACACACAGACAATTTATAGCTCTTTTAAACCAGCAGTTTTAACTTCATTGACATAGTTTTTTTTAGTAAGTAATGCCTTTCAGATAATTATAGGTAATTTTGATTCTTGGTTCTGATCCGCTGGATTCTACTGTGTATGTTTGGGGGGGTATCACTAGGATACATGTTGTGGATTGTCTGCTTACGAACTCCAGCGCCTTGAGAACATCAAACAGAAGGAAGCCTTCTTGTCTTGTTTGAAGATATTAGTATGTAAACATAATTAGAACGCTAACCAATACAAAACTGATAAGGTGTTTTTCCATTTCACACTCTCTCCCTCTCACTCTGTGTCTCCCCCTACTCTCCTCTCGGTCTCTCTTTTTCCCTCCCTCTTGTCCTCTACTGTCCCTTCCCTCTCCTTCTGCATCTTTCTGTCATACTCACTTAATATTCACACATACAGTGTCAAATTTGGTCTTAATGGGTTATTCTAAATTTTTTGCTACACTGTAGTTTACAAAGATAATTTAACTCATGTCTTCCTCCATTAGCATACCTTGTAGTATATTTAGGATTGCTGTCCATGGAAAGAAACGATGGGATAATTATTGTTTATCTGTCAAAAGGCAGCTGAGGATCTGAGGCAGTCAGTAAAGACAAAGCCGAATGTTAAGGGGTACGTCATAATTCAGCGTATTTGGAAGCATGAATTGTTTTTGCTTTTGGGGCTGAATCTATTGAATAGAATGGTGGCATTTCCAACAGGTGAGGGGTAAAGGCAGAGAGAGGTTTAGGAGAGGGAAAGGTTGGTCCTTTCTCTTCCCCCCATCCTTCCTCCAACCCTTCTTTTACTCCTACTATCCTCTCTTAGGTCAATGAGACAGCTCACCTTTTTTTTAACAGGCGCTGAAAAGTTAAATGATTTCCACTTATCAATGCTGCCCAGCACCTCCCCTGTTTATTACATCACATGGTCAAGTTTTGTCATTAGGAAGCAAAAAACTGGGTAAAACACATTGTGATTTAGAGCAGGCTTGATGCACACACTCCAAAACTTCCTGACTGGAAGACTGCATCTTTATTTCCTGTACCATACTACTATTTTAAGTGATTTATCAGGTGCCCAGACTCAACTCAAACATATGAGAAAAAGATTATTACTTTAAAGGATAATTGTCAGATTTTTAATTGTTGTGACCTTGGCAGAAAAGTCTACAATATTCACGAGTTGTGCTGCACAGCTGATTAATCACAAACTTATTGTATATACAGGAAATAAAGATAATCCTGTCAGGAATTTGTGGAGCTTGTGCATCAAGTCTATATTATCCAAGTGAGGAGGACAAGAAGGAGAGAGAGAGATAATGGCATGAGTGAGAAAGTTTGGAGAGGGTTGGATAGAGGAGTAAACCTTATCCCTACAAGAGCTTAGGAGAGAGAGGAGGTGAGTAGACATGGTGGAGAGTAGAAGAGAGAGAGGGGGGTTGGAGAGGTTTGCCTCCTTTTCTTCAGTATTTCCCCTGCATCAGTGAACAGTACAGAACGTATTTACATCACTGATCTCTGAACAAAATCAGTTGGGGGTTCATGGTTCTGTATTTTTATATATCTGTGTAATTTTAGTTTTGTTAACTGCATTTTTTATGGCAGGTCACAGGCTTCATTGGAAAAAGGGCATTCTGTACAGTCTCTCCGAAAATCCCTCCGTCTTAAAGAAGCACAGAATTGAGGATCAACACAAACATGTGAGAACAAGACTACTACTTTAAAGAATAGTTATAAGATTTTAAATGGTTGTTTTGATAGAAAAGCGTACAAGTTCAGAGTAGGCTGTGTATAATCATGTTAACAAGAATACAAAATGCATCCTTTTGACTTTGACTTTTTTTTTCCAGGCTTTTAGGAGGTGATCAAAGGTCTTAAGGTCATTGGTACCTTGAACTTGCATCCATCTCATTCTCATGAACGCATATATGCAGTGCTTTAAAGAAAGAGCTTCAAATTAACTCTGTTGCCCTAAGGATGAGCTACTTATATTTTGGAGGTCAAGGTTAGGGTCACACAGCCGATCTTTCTGTTCTCTTTATATCCCAGGACATTAGATCCAGAGAGGCTGAGGCAGATATTGCAGAGAAGACCATGAGCCATGTCAGAGCAGAGGGTCATGGCCCTGATGGTCCAGGTGATGGGCACTTTTCTGATGTTGGGGTTGTGCTGGAAGGTGTGGAAGTCCTCCATAACCTGCAGAGTGTCAGCCATGCATGCGTAATGGACTGATATATGCTCTCAACTTCAGCTATCCAAAAGGCCTGATGCGTACATTCGAGGTGTACCAGAAAATCCTAATGGACCTGGACTCAGCCAAGCTATCACCAAAAGGCACTGAAACTCAAATGGCTCCAGTGGTTTGGCTGGCGATGATGCACTCACACAGGCCCTACGAGGTTGCTGTTTTTTTCCCAGTCATACAGAATCTTGTGTTTAGATTATCATTTTGTTCTTGAAGGTGCGGAATGGAAACACCTGTTTTATGGTTTTATGGGCCCCTTGAGCGGAAGATGGGGCTCCTGGCATTCGTGCGTTTATGTGTTTGGCTGAATGGCCTGAGGGCCTTTAGAAAAGGCTTCATGGGAAACGTTTTTGGAGAGGGCTTTGTCCTCGATGGGGTCTTTGTCATTGGAAAAGGACAGCAGGAAATTCATTTGGAGCACAGAGATGGAATTTGGAAATAAAGTCAACATTTCAGAAGTACTCCAAGCTGCCAGAAGAATTCCACAGGAACTTTACAGTCATTTACAAGTCCCAGTCATTAAGAACGTCGTCTCTGGGGCCTTTTACAATCAGTTAATCCATTAATAATTCATCATCTGGGTTCCGCTTCCGGGTTACCAAGGGATGGTGGCATAGAACGTAATCTCCCGACTAAAAGCAAGAAAATACCCAGAAAGTCAAGATAACAGAAGTAAAATCAGTGGTTCTAAACTTCTAGAAAGGGGAGAGGATGGCATCAAAGCAGAAAAATAGGAAAACCTCTCTGGTAACAGCTAAAAACAGCGATATGCTGCAACACGAGGAGGCTAATGCTAGCAACACCGTAGCTAATCAATCCGAGGACACGGCAAATGATGAGGAGGACCCAGCGAGCCTGACACAGGTGTTGACCCTGAACTACAATGCCCCTGAATCTCTACAAATTAAATTTAATCTTAACTGGGGAGCAGATTCCCTAAGTACTTAGGAATAACCCTGCCAAAAGATCTTACTAAATTGTCTCAAGTAAACTATGGACCATTGTCCTCCATTATAAAATCTGATTTGCATAGATGGAACCTTGTCCCCTTCCTTAACTTAAATTCAAGGATAAATGCAGTTAAAATGAATATCCTCCCGAGATTATTATATTTATTTAGGACCTTACCAGTCGAAGTGAGTGACATCCAACTTGGGGAATGGGATAAGTGGATATCACGTTTCATATGGCAGGGAAAGAGACCTAGAGTCCGCTTCTCTGTCTTACAATTAAAAAAAAAGAAGTGGAGGAGCAACGCTGCCATGCTTAAGATATTAATACTATGCAGCACAACTAATTCCCATGTTACACTGGTGTAATCAAGAATATGTAGTTAATTGGAAGATGTTTGAATCTGGGGTGACTTCTAATTTCCCTTTACAGGCTGCAATCGCAAATAAAGGGCTTGCGGACCAATTGACAGGCCTGAAACCATGGATAAACCACACTCTAGAAATATGGCACAAAGTGGCCAAAACATGTGGAATTGGTGATATGCTGAAAATCTTTAGGTGGTGCGCATACGACACGGACTTCCAACCAAATAAAAACGACAGAAGATTTAAATCTTGGATAAGTAAAGGACTAACGACATACCTCTCATTTACACACAAAAACACACTACAGAGTTTTCAGTCCTTACAAACCAAACATGACTTTTTCAGCTTCCTCCAGATGCAAACTTATTTTATTAAACATTGCAAAAGTATAAATTTAACATCAAATGAATCAAATTTTTTCAAAATCCTAAAACTTGCCTATAGCTTAACTATAAATAAAGGTATTTCAAGGCTCTGCTTCATGCCAGAAAAGATGACACTCTGCATATAAAGAAAAAGTGGGAAAGTGAAGCAGGAATCAGCATAGGGGAGGTAGAGTGGGAGGAAATCTGTGACTTCCAGTGGACATCTACTAATTCACTGGAGTGGAGAGAACATTGCTGGAAAAATATCATCAGGTTCTTTAAAAATCCTCTTCAGGGTAAATACAGAAATGCGACTTCAGAGTGTTGGAGACAGTGTGGCTCAGTGGAAGCTAACCATTACCATGTGTTTTGGGACTGCACTAGACTGTACCGTTACTGGAGAGAGATTCATAAAACTCTGAATTCAGTGTTTAAGGTACAAATAACTTTCGACTTTGTAAATCTAAACCTTGGTCATGTAACAACTCTGGAGAGGAGGACAGACACAAAGCTGCTGCAGGCCCTTCTAGCTGCCAGTAAAAAATCTATCATGAGAAGCTGGTTAAACCCAGCCCCGCCAACATTAGAGGATTGGTATGGAACGGCGCTTAAAATTTTTAAAATGGAAAAAATGACATATGCTCTCAGAACTCAGAAGGGTAAGTTTTACCAAATTTGGAACAAATGGATCACCTATATATCCCCCACCAAGTGAACTTTGCGTGACTCCTCCAGAGTATCTCTTCTCTCCATTTATGGCACAACCCATGTTTTTATTTTCTCTTTTTCTTGTCCAGTGGAAAATGGAAAAAAGCACCCTAGTTCATATGTTTTGTTATTGTATGATTAAATGTATGTACAAAAAAGTATAAAAACTGAAAAGGAGTTAGATAGAACTTTTAGAAGAATACTGTATTGTTTTTTCCTTTGTATCCTTTTCCAAAAATAAATAAATAAATAAATAAAATTCATCATCTGTCAGACGACAAAGTTTTTAATGATTTAAATGACATGTTTGAATGTGGTGAAAGTGTTGGAAAGAAAAATATTTGTAGTGCCGGTCTTTAGGAACCAGGGTGCATTTCACACAACTGTTTTCATTAGGCTCTGGGTGTGTTCATGATGCTCCGTCTTTAAACTCAATGGAGGGAACAGACCTGATATCCAGCATCCAGTTTCCTGTTGCTTTGTGATGCTGTCTTAGCAACCAAGAGTGAAAACTTTGAAACAATAAAACATGTCTTTGTGCTTCACAAAAAAAAAAAAAAAATTCTTTTGGTGTCCAAGGATTGAACATGGGAGTGGAATTCCATTTCCAAGTGCCGTTTATTAAGTTATTGCACTGGTAGTTTTGCAGTTTGCTCTGTTGAGCTGAATTATTTGACATTTTAGGCAGATTTATGGTTTGTGTTTTTGCCTCATGTCATGCTTTATATGCCAATTTATTTTCTTACAATTAAAAGTTCAACAGGGTTTTTTTCATTATTATTTATTTATTTATGTTTTTTGTTGGTTTATTTTACAGTTTAGTCACCTCCATGTGGTAGAAGGAAGGATTATATTAGAATAACTCATTTTTCCAGCTCTGGATGGAGAAAAAAGGTTGGATGTAGGGGGTGATGGAAAGATGCTTTTATACATGAGTTCGAAGTGGTAAATATGTTCTGTCCTATATACTACTTCATGTCTTGGATATTGACAGGTTTTAATGTTAATAAATCTGTTGAATCAAGGTGGTCTGATATTTCATTAAGACTGATTGGAAGACAATTACATAAATGTGATAGATTTAGATTAATTTGGTTAATTACATAAGCATAAGTGACATGATTCAAATAAATAAATGCTATTTATCTAGAATAGGTAACCTGATTATTATGCAGTTCAAACAATATACTTTATTTATTTGAAAAATTTTCATTATTTTAAAGTAAGTATACATTTTTAATACTAAATACATACATACATACACTAAACCTAAGGATTATGCATTTCAAATAAATAGGCTTTATTACACAAATGAATATTTATCATGTAAGGTTTATTTGGTAGGTTTGTCCTAAAATTATCTAAGAAAAGTAAATGGGAATTTGTCATTTAATTTTATTGCATAAATCTTACAAGTTGGGGTTAAATATTTCTGTGTATATTTATAGAACGGCTACAAATTAACTTCTGTGACTATTCAAAAATGCAATGCCCCTGTCAAATAATTCAATAAGTAAATATATTTCTAACATTTTTACGTTAAAAAGGAATCAAACATGGGAATAATTGAATGTTTTTATTTCAGCCTGATCTGAGGCAAACATGCATTAACTCCCCTTTCGTTTATTATTTTCTTTATTTAATATTATTTCATTTTATTTACTAAATATCTCCCTCCTTTTCTACATATTTGTCAACAGTTTCCTTTCTGTGCTGAACTAAATAAATAGATATGTTTTCAGCTGAACATTTATTCGCTCAGACGAAAGACAGAAATGATTTTTCATGTTTGCTGCAGGTCTAAAGCTCCGCGCGCACCGCAGGTATTTCTGGTTCTTTACAGGGTCTAGTCTGAGGAGGAGCCTCGGTCATCTCTGACAGGAAAACACCCAAATAAGGCGCGAGGAAGTTATGACACCGCTGGAAGGTCTCCATGACGTGTATCTGGGGTTTCCGGTCATGGCTGATTCGTGCTCCGGTCCGGTTGCTGACACCTCGCGGACACCTGAGCCAGACTGTCTAGACCGACTCGGTCCAAAAAGCGTAGCACAAAAGAGCGCAGAGACGCTCAGAAACCAGGCCTGCACGCGCTCCGTCCTGACCAAATATGGGCTTCCTGCCCGCCATATTTGGGAACATACGTCATGCAGGAGTCTATAAATATGGGAATCCTCACTGAAAACTTGGCAGAACTGAAGTCCAAGTTGTGATCGTCTGCACGTGAATGCAGCGGCGACGCAGCCGGAAACAAACATCTGACGTTGTTTACCCACAAACACCCGCAGCCACGCGGAGCTCTCCTCCTGGGTTGGCTTCCTCCGAGAAACACCGGCCCCAGCAGCAGACTCAGCCCGGCCTCAGCGTCTGTCCGCGGGGCGAAGATCCAGCCCGTCCCACTGCACGAGCAGCTCCAGGGGCGGCTGAGCTCGCGTGCGTCCTCCTCTTCCTCCACAGAGATGGCAGCGACCAAAGCGGAGGTGCTTCTGTCCGCCCTGCAGATCTCGGAGCCGCTGTCCCCGTTTGACGGCTACCCGAAGCTGGAGGAGCTGCAGATGCTGCTGCAGAACGCCGCGGCCGGAGGTTCGATGCTGGCCGCGTCCGCAGCGGAGGCGGCCGGACTGCTGAGCGGGGAGTCCGCGGAGTACGGAGGTGAGTAGCGGGGAGGGATGATGGTCCCTCATGTTTACAGCTGAAACTCTTTCCTTATATGCAACTTCACCTGTTTACTGTGAGACCTGAGTGATAGTTAAAATACCCAGTAAAGAACTTTATTATTATTTATCTGCTTGGTCAGTAATTCAAATGAATTATTTCAATAAGAGGTAAAAAAAAAACCCACGTCATGTTTCTGTGTTCTTCTTTCTCTGTTATTATGAGTAATAATAATGATTTAGGAATAATAAACGAAAATATCTGGTCTGCTTCCTTCTTGCTGAAAAAAACAGTTCACCTGGTCTCCATATTAACTTCTAATCATCAATAATCCACCTTTTTATCACTTTTATCAGGCAGCGGCTGCAGGTAAAAGAGAGGTCAGTGAGTCGACATTATTTTAGCTAAAGTTTGCTGCCACATTCAGGGACATCAGTCCATCCAGGTCCTAGAGCGTTCAGGGACATCAGTTCATCCCACGTTCATGCCAGCTTCCTGCTGCGTTCAGGGACATCAGTTCATAGTCTCCAATTAAAGAAAAAAATATTTTTATTTCACATGAATTATAAGAGTATCAGTAATTTTTCACCTCTAGAATTTATTTTAGATGTACTTACGTGTTTGTTTTCACATGTGTGTAGTAATCCTGAGCACCTAACCTGATTCAGATAGAACAAGTTATCCCTCATGTTCTCCTAGAGCAGGGGTGTCCAAGTCCAGTCCTCAAGATCTACCATCCTGCAACTTTTAGATGCAACCCTTCTCCAACACACCTGAATCAAATGACTGGCTCGTTACCAGGCCTCCGCAGAACTGAATGACATGCAGGTGACATCTGATTCAAGCATGTTGGAGAAGGGTTGCATCTAGAAGTTGCAGGATGGTAGATCTCGAGGACCGAACTTGGGCACCCCTGCCCTAGAGTTTCTCCATGTGGCTGAACAGCTTCCAGTTCCTTCATTTCTGAACAAACAGAACAGAAAGCACTTAATGTTACAGCATTCTTCTTCTTCTGTCCTCAGATTGTTTGTCGGACATCCCAGACCTGCAGAACCTCCCCCCTCTCACTCCTCGTCTCTCACCTCTGGCATACAGCGGCCGCTTCACCTTTGAGCCGTCCATCTCCGGTGCCGCCAACAGCCTGTGGGCAGAGCCTCTGCTCAGCCTGTTCACCGGGCTTGTCAACATGACGGCGCCCCCCTCCTGCAGCTTCTCCATGTCTTCATCATCAGGGACATCATCAGCACCATCCCAGCTAAACCTCAGCAGCAGCTCCGCCGACATCGCCTCCATCTTCTCCACGGTTCCACCGTACATGTCGGCCACCGACCCCCTCTTTCCCGCCTCTTCCCCCCATCCAGCCTCTCAGTCCTTCCAAGCGGGCACCCACCCTGCCCACCCCACGTCTAGCTCCCAGCTGGGCCTCCAGCTGCCCTCCATGGTGGTGGTGATGCCGCCGGATGGCAAGCTCAGCTCGAACCAGGACCAGAAGACGCCACTGCTTACCCCGCTCTCCACCATCAAAGCTTTCTCAACGCAGATCCAGTCTCAGATCTCCGCTCCCCAGCTCGCCAAGTCCAGCAAGCCCAGGAAGTCCTCCACATGCCGCCAGAGCAAGACGCTGCCACACGAGCGACCCTACGCCTGCCCCGCCGCCGGCTGCGAGCGCCGCTTCTCCCGTTCTGATGAGCTGACACGCCACGTGCGCGTGCACACGGGCCACAAGCCATTCCAGTGTCGCATCTGCATGCGTAGCTTCAGCCGCAGCGACCACCTGACCACCCACATCCGTACGCACACCGGCGAGAAGCCGTTCGCCTGTGCCGAGTGCGGACGCAAGTTCGCCCGCAGCGATGAGCGCAAGCGACATGCCAAGATCCACCAGAGGCAGCGGGACAGCAAGGCCGAGCGGAGCTCCTCCTCCTCGCTGCCACACGCCTCCTTGCCATCCCTCCACCTCTACTCCTCCTGCTCCTCTCCGATGGGGAGCCTTCAGATGGAGCTGCCCTCCTCCCACAGCGCCAATATCCCTGTTGGAAGCCTGCCATGACCTCTGACCCCGAGTCCGGTATGGATCACCGGGGCCGCCAGCAGAGCTGGGACCACCGGCTCCACTAGGACCACCGGGACAGCTGGAACTACCGAGACCACCAGGACCAGCTGTTCTGAAAGACTCTTGTATAATGTATACATGTCCATACTGTACATAATGAATGTGCACATACGTGAGCATGCACGTGGTAATATACCTGCTGAGTAGGTTCTGGAATGTTTGTTTGTTTACAAGCGTCACTAATTTTCTACTGCAAATGTTTCCTTTTCACAAATACAACATGTTGAGTCATTTTTGGTTCTACTTTATTTCACAAGGAGATGCTGGCGGTTCCAGTCTGATAAATTGGTAATTTTTAAATTAACATTAAGTTAAAAATGAAAAGTTTCTGGAACTTTCCTCCTAGATTAGTGGATAAACTATCAATTTGAGGCTGAATTGAGTGGATTATAGAGACCTCTCCATCTGTAGTCTGGCTTTCATGCAAGTAAATCCTGTGTGTGCGTGTGTATGTGTCAAACAGCCAATAGGATCAGACTTTGTCACCACCAGCTCAGCAGATCCCTGCCGGAAAATCAACAGGCTTCAGACCAAATATGGCGTTTCCTGCTGCTGCAGCAGATATCCTGAAGCCCTTATAAGGAGCTTCCTGCTGGCAGGATGCCCAGACTCTGCTGTTGTGTGATGTAACATGGACAGACCGGGGCAGCAGGTCAGACCAGACACAGGAGAGCATGTTTAAGTCCTGAATTCAGGCTGAAAGTGTCGGAAAATACTATTTTCTGTGTTCAGACCTGAAGAACCCAGGGGTTCTCCATTCTCCAGTGAACAGGGGCCTTATTTATCTACCGAGCATAGAACAGGTTCTACATTGTAGCATTCTAGCACAGGACTGAAATTTAGAATGTGTGTAAGTACAAGCAAATCCTGGTTTATTAAATGTGATAAGTACTATCTGTTATAAACCCCACCTGGTCTAAAATATCCATGCTCCTGCAGGTTCAAGTTCATTGGCATTCAGAAACGCCTCCAATTGACCATATACGGTAGCAGCAATATCTTTAGGAATGCGTCAATGAACCTTATTTCTCTCAGAAATCATAGCAACGAGGGCAAGAAGAGGAATGTCTCACCTCTGAAATGGAGGTACTTGTAGGAGAAGTAGAGAGAACCAGAAAATACTGTGTGAAACTCTTACTGCAGGTGTGACCATTGGCTTGGCTACAGGGTCCTCAGCTTGGCTACAGGGTTTTTGGGTTGGAGCCCGCTGCCTTAGAATTAGCTGCTAACGTGGGAACCCGCTGCCTTAGAATTAGCTGCTAACGTGGGAGCTCGCAGCCTTAGAATCAGCTGCTAACATGGGAGCTCGCAGCCTTAGAATTAGGTGGTAACTTGGGAGCCAGCAGCCTTAGAATTAGCTGTTTGCTATTTGCTATTATCTGATCACCAGCAAACTCACAGAGCCTGCCCATGGGCTGGAGATAATCAGTTAAACTTCCTTATGGACATGGACCACCCCAAACCGTCAAACAACTTAGGACAAAGTATTCAGATTCAGAGATGGAGGCTGAGCCTGCACTTTAACATGCATGAAGACTGATGAAATCCTCCCTGCACGTACCTTTTTCTCCTAGATTACATTTTGTTCATCACTTTCTCTCTTGGGACCAGACCAAATAAGCAGACAGAACCTTCAGACCAAACCTGCAGACCACTACATGTGACGAACCTATGAACCCTGGAAGTCTGAGTCAGAATGACCACCTGTCCAGGCTACCCCCGTGAGCTAAGAGTCACCAGAAATGGTCGTAAGTGGGTCGACTCGATCCAAACAGAGCTGGACGAGTCTAGATTCTAGAAAACATCCGGGTCACACCCAAGGACAAGTCTCAGACTGAGATTTTACAGACTGTGAATCACTGTTTACAAGACTTCAGCTACATTCTTTTAGCATTTTCTGTTTTGTGTTGGACAGCTCGGTGGCGCGGTGGGGATGGCAGAGAACCGCAAGTCACCAGTGGTCCAGCATCTAGTTCGAGTCCTGCCCGTTGCCAGTACCTGGATCATAAAACCATCCTGTTCCTGTGGGTTGGGGAGGGGGCCGTTAACACAGCAGGAACATAAGATGCGTTACAGCTTGCAGGAAGAAGCACTAACAACATTGAGCAAACTGTATGGGTTGATGATGAATTTTGTGCATGAACGGCTTCTACAAATAAATGATGAAGTAAGGTAGGGTAGGTAGGTAGGTGAACTGTAATAGGTTAGCTACTGAACTAAAGTCAAACCAACATCGGTAACTAGTGGGTGAAGAACTTCAACAACAGTTGGAGCACAAGGAGAGAGCAGGCTGATGTGACTCATTGTGAGCCATACTACACTCTAGTGCTAGACTCTGTGTGCTACAACAGAGGTCCCCAACCCTGGTCCTCAAGGCCCACTATCCTGCAGGTCTTAGGTGTCTCCCTGCTGCAACACACCTGATTCAAATTAAACGGCTCTCTGACAGGCTCTGCACAAGTCTGCAACTGAGCCATTCATTTGAATCAGGTGTGTTGCAGCAGGGAGACATCTAAGACCTGCAGGATAGTGGGCCTTGAGGACCAGGGTTGGGGACCTCTGTGCTACAACACAGTACTGTTGGAAGAAACTGTATAGCAGCAACATTTCTTCGTAGTGTTCAAACTACAGGTTAAAGAGACTTTTAAGAATCTGGTTGCGAAAAAGGACAGACATGCCCCAGCTACATGTGCTACATGTGCCCATACAATGTTAGTCATAACACACAAATACTAATTTTACATTAGTAACAAATAACAACAGTGAAATACATTTCTAGTATTAGTTGGTGTAGTCTATTTGACTGTATATCAACAAAATAGAAATTGAGAGATGGACTAGCCAGATCTGTCATTATTCCTAACCACAGCTGCTCTATACAACGTATATGAACGTATGACGAAACCTGTGATACAACCCTTTTACAGATGATAGGAGGACCTACCTACCGACCTACCCAACCATCAACCCGTTACACACCTATAGGCCTGTATGTGTATTTACACGATTGCGCCATCCATCTACATCATACAAGACCTGGGGTGTATCCTGTCCTTCATACATGAGCCAATAGTTCCAACAAATTTTTCTTTGGTACTCCCAATTAGGAGTGAAGAGCAACTTTCAGGTTCCCTGAAAGTGACGTCTGGATGGGAGCAGATTTTGCTCTAAAACCTCCATGATATTTTGGGCATTGATGAAGCTTCACAGATGTGGTAAAGAACAAAAAAAATAGAATTAAGTTCAACACACTGAAAAACAAAAAACAAAACAGGTAAAAAGGGCCAAATGTGGAGGTTGTTTATGGAAAATCTCAGACTTCATCTCCTGAGCCAACAGACCAAACAAGGTGATATGATTCAGTCTACATCTGAGGGGTTTATTTTCTCATCATGATGCCTTTTATTCCCATTTCTGGTTACTTTTCTATTATCTCCACAAATGTAAAATAGTTACTAAAGATGATGACAGGTTTGCCGACTGCTTCGAGTAGAAAGCCTGTGTGTGTCTTACTGTCCTGCAATTCGCTCAGCCCTGGATGGATGTAGTGAATGTGGTGAAGAAATTACACACAGCTGTGATCCAAATAAAAACAGATAAATATTAATTTTACAGTTTGAATGTTTTCCAGGATTCAGTTGACAGAAAGTTTCTGACTGATGTTACAAACACTGATAAGTTTGGGCTTAAGAAACGATGTAGAAGTTTATTCAGGTTATGTCATAAACTCTGGTCTCATATGGACAAGACATGTCTCGTTTACTTCATTTCACAATTAATCACATAATTAAACACCACAATTAATTGTAAAGATCCCTCAATATCGTCATTTCAACTAAAGAGTTATGTTAGAAACCTTACAGCAGACAGTCAGTCTGCTTCCAAATTCCCATCTATCGCAAGCCATCACTTATAGATTCGATTCTGGATTGTTTCCTGATTCTCATCTATGATAACAGCGCCCCCTGCAGGCCCGGAGGCCAGAAGTGGTCCAAATTCCCATCTATTTCTTACCTCACTTATAGATCGCTTCCCGATTCTCATCTGCCACCATCAGCCACTCGCTCACTACAAAGTCAAACAATAAGCTCTTGTTCAACAGGTAACAAACAAATTTCACCAAGATGATCCCAGGAGAACAAGATGTCTTGTTAATAACGCAAAAATTTTTCTCAATAAACTCTTTTTCAATAACTTTAAATAAAACTTGATTTTGCAATTCTTTGTTTTCCTCTGTGTGTCTTACATTATGTCTCCTTGGGTTTCCGGGGCCGTTTCCTGGCTCGGCTGGAGGATTGGTGCCTTCATGTTGGGTTTGCGGTACTGGGAGATAGTATTTATCTTTCCCCTTTCCTGGCCAGTGGGCTGGCCCCCTCTCAGCAGCCAGACCTTCTGCAGCAGTCTTTTTACCTGGAGGCATGGGCGATGTTTATAGCATCAGGACTAGTCTCACTCATGCAAACTCATTCTCCTCCAGTACGGCAGAGGCCTGGCCAAAGGTCTTCACTGCTTTGTGTTCGTCCACCTATGAATAACAAGATGGATGGATGCATGGATGAGTGAGACATGGTTCCAATTTTAAATCTATCGTTGCTCATCAATTATACATTGGAATCTGGATGGCTTCCAGATTTTGATCTATCTCTGGCACCCCCTGGGGGCCAGCTGGTTCTAATTTTTAATCTTACACCGCTTATCAGTCATAAACGAAGTGTACACAAGCCGTGTACAGCTTGTGAACCACCGTGGACAAACTGGTGGCAGATGGGGCACATGAGGACTTTCTGGGTTCTGCCAAGAAAGAGACAAAAAAGACAGAGATCAAGAAAAGCGGTGGGGCGGTCCAACCGACCAACCGGCCATGACTTCCTTTCACCTGGCGTTTCCCCACTTCATCAGGAGCTGCAACTTGTACTTATTTGGGACCATGTGGCTGATGTGCAGGTGCTCTTTCAGGTTTAGGTATATTAGCCTGCAAAGGCTGCACTCTTTGCTCCACTTGAGGAGGAGGGGGAAATAAAGGACTAAGCAAGGAGGTAGGGAAGTTTGCTAGAAACTTACCATCCATTGTCCTCTTAATGGGTGTATGCTCTGCAGAGGAGGTAGAAGAAGAAAAGAAACAGTGAACATTCCAAATTTTGATCTATAAAAATGGAGAGGTGGGCAGTGGTAATAGCTTAGAATAAGGAACATTCCAAATTTTCATCTAGCAGACGGGCCGGCTAGCAGGCTAGCAACCATGTGGGCTACTCCTGCAGAAAAATGTCTTCAAAACTCACCTTAGTCAGTTTCCGAGACACTGACTGTCGCTCTCTGTCTCCTCTGCTCACCTGCTCTGTCAGTCCTGCCCATCCATCGTTCCAGATTCTCATCTATCAACGTTGCCCATCACCCTTTCTCAAACCAGCCAGGTCATTTGCTTCGCTTGCTTTAAGCCTTTTGCCAAAGGGCTTAGAGGGCTTACGCACCCACTTCCAAATTTCCATCTAAAAAAAGCATATGTTTTTATAGACACAAATTTTAATCCAAATTAGAATATTTCCCAATGTAAAATCTGGGGACTTACCCTGTGGCTGTAAGCCCGTATGCCTCCATTTTTGTTGATCCTTGATGCCTTCCTGGGGCTCCTCTGTCTTTTTTACTCTCGCTCTCTCGGCCTCTCACTGGTGGTGTTGGAGCATGCGGTGAATTTGAAAGAAAGTTTCCTTTTTCTCTCGTTTTCGGTTCTTTCTGCTCGACATTTATTTTCTAGTTGACACGCTTTATTCGTGGCCGTTGATAGCGGATTTTGTGAACAGTGGGTGGCCGTGTGTCTTGGCGTAGATGGCGCTTTTGATACGCCGTCTTTGTCTCTGTGGCAGGGCGTGCGAGTTCAGCCTGACCCGTCAGTCCCAATGGAAACGGTTCTCCTTGTTGTGGGGGACTGTGTGGGACATACCAATCTGTCCCATGCTTCTAGGATGAGTAAGGGTGGTTTTCATAAAGGAGGAGAGTATGGTGGGGGGTTGATTGCACGTGGTGTTATGGTGGACAATGTTTACCTGCAGGTTTTCCCACTTGCGGTGCTTGCTTCCCGGGTTACCATTTCGGGTGTTCCCCTGTTTGTTCCCAGTGATGTTCTGGGGAAAGAGCTGCAGCCATTTGGGAAGCTGGCAAGCAGTTTTAGGACTGTGGAGCTAGACTGTAAGAGTGAGAAGCTGAATCATGTGCAGTCTTTCAGGAGGCAGGTGTTTATGTTTGAGCTGTCAGATTCAGATGCTTGATGTGTCCTTCAAGGTTAAACATGAAGAGGGATATTACATTGTATACGCCAGCACTGGGGACATTAAGTGCTTTGACTGTGGTGTTGTGGGACACAAGCGGATGAATTGTCCTCACAGGCAGGCTGAAGGTGTTGCTGAGCTGGGAGCCAATCGCTAAGTACTGGGGAAGGCTCGGGATGGGACCGCTGCTACACCCGATGACGCAGGCCCACAGGGGGCTGACATTGCGGGGACGGGGTCCGCTTCTGATGAGGGGAAGAAGACAGAGGATGTCTCAGACTCTGCTTGGGTCGCAGATTCTCAGCACGGGGAAGATTTGTACACGCTGGAGGAGATTGATGGGTTTCTTGATGAAAGATTTGGTAAATCCGTTACGGTATCAGATTATTTTCCAGATGTAGGGAAGTTTATTAGAAGTGTGCGCACCCTACAGAAGGCAGTTGGGCAGAATTTATTGGATGAGAAGAAACGGTTTAGGTTGAGGTCTTCTCAAGTTGAGGAAGACACTTGAGAAGGGTTTCTGGATGGCTGAAGCCTAGTACGTAGAGATATGGTGAAGATACTGCACTGGGTGTTTCTCCTCATGTTTACTTTTACTGTTTTTTCTTTTTTTCTCTCTCTTGTTAGTATGGGTAAGGTGGGGTGGGCATTTTAAATATTAATGGAGGGAGGGATCAGCAGAAGAGAGCAGTTATGTCGGAGATGATTTCTCAGAAAAGCTTAAATGTGGTTTTCCTACAAGAAACACATAGTGATAAAAGTAATGAGCTGGACTTGGAGTTGTGGTGGAAGGGGCAGTGTGTTTTCTCTCATGGCACGAGCATCTCTGCTGGGGTAGCCTGCCTCTTTTCTCCCAGGCTGGATATTAACATTACGTCCACAGTGGAGTTGGTGGCTGGTAGGGCTCTGGTTGTCAGGGCGGAAATACACAGCATCCATTTCTGTTTCTTTAATATTTATGCTCCTACTTTGGGCTCAGACAGGCTGGATTTATTCCAGAAATTAAAGGATTTTCTAAATCTTGTGACCATACTGAGTGTGTGGTGATCAGGGGGGGGGGGACTGGAACTACATCACTGGGTTTGCACAATATAGGACTGGGCAGGAACCTCGTATGAGGTTGTCTGCCACCTTGACCCAGATCATATCACAATCATAGGGTCGATGTGGAGGCAGAGAGGTAGCCCGGGCTTTATTGAATACTTCTTTTAGGTCATGGTACTGAGGAGGAACCTGTGAGAGACTAGGGTATTCAGTTTCTGGCATATCTGGCGCAGGACCTTGAGAAATAGGAGAAGAGCGTAAATATGAAGTTAGACCGTTTATACCCCAGTTTATTACCTTGCCCTCCCACCAATCTAAGTGAGGGTTATGAAACTGGAGCCAGATGATTCCAAATATGACTGGAATCTGAGGTGAGCCACACACACACTTAAATAGGGAGCCACACAGGTGAGAAGTATCAGCAATCAGGGCAAGGCAAACAATCAGTAGTAAGATGTCTTCAGACGAGGGTGGTAAATCCCAACCCCAGTCTAAAACCATGACAGAGGGGTATTAGACAGGGCTTCCCCATCTCTGGAATCCTATACTATTTAGTTCTTGAGCCTCTTCTAACTAAGATAAGGGCCAGACTGTCAGGTCTTCTGCTACCAAGGATGCCTTTGGACTCCGAAAGCCTGAGATCCAGACTAAGGGAGGAAGGCTGTGTGTACCTCAGTGATCTGCTAAGGCCTTCTACTACCCATCTGTCTGGGCTGCTCAACATTAGGTCCAGCAGACTGTTGACCAGGATGGTGGAGGAGGTTAGTGCGTCGTGTAGCATTAGGCCCCAAGATTTTGGTATCACCCAGAGTCTGCTCTTCCTATCTACATGTTTTATGACCCAGAGGAAATTCCTGTCCACCACCAGATGGACAATTGTTGACCTAACACTGAGTTCCCCAGTCTACAGGAACTTTGCATTCAGAGGAGACTTGATTGGCCATCCGACCTGAAAACTCTAACTCATTAACTTCAAAAAGAAGAAACACCCTTAAGCTGAGTTAATTCAGGGCCGAGTGTCAACCGTACCAGGGAACATCTCAAACCTTTTGGTGATTAACAACATTTAAGGCCCTCTTCCCCAGACATTCACACATGTAAATCAACCTGAAATGGACCTTAAGACACCAGACCACATTCTTTCCACAGATGGACTTTGTCAAGAAGTGTCAGAAATAACAACCCTTTTCTTACAGGACTGTTTAACCTATAGTCTTCAAAACTGCCTTTAATGGTTGAATTTTTGTAATAATGAATGTTTAAATTGATCCCACATCTTAGGAAAGTTCAAATGGTAACTTTGAATGGATTCTCTGCGATGTACGGTCACAAAGTTACAATGCAAGGGATTCTTGCCATGGCTCAACATCCCCTCCTGTTGGCCGTTTGAAAGTTTGCTATTGGGATCCCAAACCAAACTTTAAAACAGTTTACAGAAACTTTTATCCATAAATATCCATAACAGAACTGATAGTGTGTGATTGTAAATGTGAACTTCATTTACAGGTGACGGATTGCCAAAGTATATCTGCATTTTATTAATGAAATGGTATAAATCTGTTTATATCTCATGGATAATTAACCACCTGTAACAACTGGAAGTTGTGTGTGTTTATCTTTCAAACAGGATATTCATCTGTTTTATGAAATGTGTTTTATAAGTGTACTTTCTGTTTGAACTGGCATATGGGAAAATAAGTTTATTCTTACATCCACAGTTATTAAGCGTCTAGGCCTTTGTATGTAAATTAAGCTCAACCGCGCCAATATTCTACACTGCTATTGGCCTAACCACACCAAACCCTGCCTTAGCCAGAGAATATTACCAGAAACTCAGAGATTTCAATGAAGAGTTAAGAAAAGTTTACAGGAGAATGAGAAAGAGAAGAAGGAGAAAATAATAGGTACCTATTAAAACAGATCTGTACGAGAAACAAATCCATGGAATAAGTCTTAGAACGTTCAACTTCGTTTTGTCTTTTGTTCGTGTTATTCGTTAATGTTTTTGATCATTTTTGCTCAAAGCAACCAAACCCGTTGCTACGCAACCAAGATATACAACTTTTGCATCCAGCACGAGAGATATTCTAACTTAGTGCATTTTTGATTGTTTTCCTTTTTGAGAAGAACTTTGGGAAGTCAGCCCAAAGTTCAGTTTATCAGAGCCAATCTCCGCCAGAAGCGTTCTGATCCATAACGCTCAATTGTGGACATTTCCAACAACCAGGCTCTGGTTACGGTTCCAAGCCTCCGGAACCACACCAGCTAATTGCCACCGCTGTGCCAGTGGAGCGTGGGAATCAACCCGGTTCGTCTTGGAAGCTGATCCAAACCATTGCGGACGGGCTGTCTTCTGCCAGGTACCAGACGACATCAGGGATACTTCCACCTTGACGCCGTACCCGAACCCCACTTCTAGGCCCTACCGCCTGCTCTAAGTAAGACTGAACCGAGCCTCCAACTGGGTCTAGCTGGTGTCTTTGAAACGTTGAGTTTTATTCACTCTCCACTCCAAAATTCATTTAGTCATTCCTTTAATTCAATTGACTATTCTAAATTGTCTTCCTAAATTCCCGTCTACTTCGCTAGGTTCCGACTAGAATTAAAGGTTACTCAT
Organism: Melanotaenia boesemani; assembly: GCF_017639745.1. Lineage (NCBI taxonomy): Eukaryota > Metazoa > Chordata > Actinopteri > Atheriniformes > Melanotaeniidae > Melanotaenia > Melanotaenia boesemani. Next base: position 34,892,724 of record NC_055696.1, read on the forward strand.
TAGTTAGTTTATTTTCCCATATTCCAAACTGCTTAAGATGCAGATATCAATTTCTTTATAATCCCTGATTTAATTTGATTGTCTTTTTACCCTTGTTTATTTCATTGTGCTGCTTTCTTTCTACTGTCTTTTAAGCTGGTTTACCCTCCCGGCGCAACAGAAGGCCGGCAGTGTCTCTAAAGCGATGTTGATAATTTCATAATTTCTGACATTGATTTATCCTTGCTGTTAATTGATTATTGATGGTAATAAATTGTTACATTTTGAAAGTTAGAATCATTTCCGTGGTTAATTTTGGATGGAATCAAGGTCCCTTCAGACGTTGAATTCACCACTTCAGATATGAGAGTTAGACTGAATTAAAATCAATTTTATTGCAATCCTGCTCACTGTTTTCTCTTCTGGACCATGGATTATTCAATTATTACACAGAAGAGTGGTGCCCCAATTCGAGGAAAATCACAGTCATAATTTTCATTGGTTTGATATTAATTTCTACCGCCGAGGTTATATTAATATCGAGGCATTACGCTACAGTCGCTACCGGGACCCCTCAAAGTGTTTGCTGAGGACAGGGCTGTTCTGGACTGGTGGGCAGCCGGTGTGGACTACCTGTTTTCATCCCTGACTGTCTCTCCCACCACTGGTCAGTGGCAGGATGACGAGGGCATCTGGTTGTCCTTTCGGACCCCGGTGTCAAGGGAGTTTGAAACTTTGGGAAGGAAGGCGCTGTATCTTTTCAGCATGAAGGTCTCAAAACTCCGCTCCTTGGTGGGGGTAAAGGTGTCTAGGTGGAAGGAGGTTTTTGGCAGGGGTGTGTCCCAAGGGGGCTGTTGGCGGTCCCTGTACAAACCCCCATCGATAAATGGATGGGAGACTTACAGTGGAGGGTTATACACAGGGCCATAGCTACAAACAGGTATCTGGTGCACCTCAATCCTGACACAGGGGAGGGTTGTCCTTTCTGTTTGCAGCCTGAGATGGTCCATCATGTGTTTACTCCGTGTGGTAGACTGGTTGGGCTCTTTAGGCTGTTGGGTACTTGGTTTCAGGGGCTCGGAGTACAGTTTTCATTTTGTTTGTTTATTTATGGTCCACGCTTTTCTTAAAGAAATAAAACTGTGCATACACTTGTTAATCTACTTTCAGGACAGGCAAAGCTAGCTGTCTGGAAAACCTGGAAGAACCGTGTGAGGGGTGTGGGGAAGGTGGACGTGGTGATGATGTTGACAGGGATGCTGGCTGCTCGACTCAGGCTGGAGTTGGAGTTTTACAGACTTACTGAAAGGATTGATGCATTTGTGGGAATCTGGGGGTGTGGGGGGTGCTGTGTACGGTCAGAGAGGACTGTTTGTTTTTGCATTTCTAAGGGTCATTGTTTCTGCTAGGCTGTAGTTGCTAAAATACTGTGAGGTGTGAATGGTTCAAATTTCTGGTTCTTGTTGATCTGTATGTTTGAGTTTTTTGTTGTTCTAATGTTCTTTTTTTTGCTCTGTTGTTGGGTTAGTTGTGATAATTTTATTTAATGAGTTTTTGAAACTCAAAACTCTCTTTCTGTCTCTCTCCATCTCTCTTGGTCTCTTTTGCTCTCTGTCGCGCTCTTGGCCTCTCTCTCTTTTGTTCTCACTCTTTCTCTCTCTGTTTCTCTCTCTTTCTCTCTCAGCCACTGTCTCTCTCTCTCTCTCTCTCTCTCTCTGTGTGTGTGTGTGTGTGTCTGTGTGTCTTTCTCTATCTCTCTGTCTCCCTCTCTCTCTCGCTCTCGCTCTCGCTCTCTCTCTCTCTGTTGGCTACTGTCTCGCTTGGTCTCTCTCTCTCTCTCTTTCTCTCTCTCCCTTGGTCCCTCTCTTTCTCTCTCTCTCTCTCTCTCGGCAGCTCTCTCTCTTTCTCTCTCTTCCTTGGTCTCACTCTCTCTCTCTCTGCCTCTCTCTCCTTTTGCCTCTCTCTTGGCCACTGTCTCTCTTAGTCTCTCTCTTTCTCTCTCTCTCCCTTGGTCTCTCTCTCTCAGCCTCTCTCTGTTTCTGCCTCTCTCTTGGCCACTGTCTCTCTTGGTCTCTCTCTCTCTTTCTCTCTCTCTTGGCCACTGTCTCTCTCTCTCGGCCTCTCTCTCTTTCTCCCTCTCTCTTGGCCACTGTCTCTCTTGGTCTCTCTCTTTCTCTCTCTCTCTCTTGGCCACCGTCTCTCTCCATCTCTCTTGGTCTCTTTTGCTCTCTGTCACGCTCTCGGCCTCTCTCTCTTTTGCTCTCACTCGTTCTCCCTTGGTCTCTCTCTTTCTTTCTCTCTCTCTCGCTCTTGGTCTCTCTCTCGCTCTCTCGGCCTCTCTCTCTCTCTTTCTGTCTCTCTCTCTGTTGGTCTCCCTCTCTCTTGCACTTCCTCAAGCCACTTCCTCTTTTGGACTTCCTCATCATCATAATCAGCGTCACATTGATAAAGATCCACTCTTACTGTCAGAGGGCAAACTAACCAACAGACCCAAAGACCCAGAAACCTGGAAACCCGGAGACCCGGAGACCCAGAGACCCAGAGATCAGTGAGTATCTGTCTGAGAGACGTACAGCTCCGGGTTAAATGATAGTCAATTTGATTGGTTATTTCTGCCTCATGTGTTGTTTTTGTTTTTTCTCCCAGTGTCAAATTTTTATCCCACCATTGATCTGTAAGTTGATTGATTTTATGCTCAGAGGATCAATAACCTGTGTGCATGTGTGTTTTAATGTGTCACGATAAGTGCAACAACTTCCTTTGAGTTACAAGAAACAAAGACTCATTGTGATTAATACTGATCAATTCTGATCAATAGAAGGATGAGGTCTTGAAACAAATGAAACATTTGAACACGATATATAGGAAATTAATGTTACTCAACAGAGAAACATATGAGGAAAAGTACTACAGGAATAAGCCAGGATTAGTACAGGAATATTCAGTTCTGTAGGGTTACAGCTAGAATTTAAAGATCATTGTAAGGCTAAAGGTAAAAATATTAATTCAGCTTTATGAAGTGGAAGATTTTCTGGTTTCAGTGGGAATTAAACAGAATTTATTTTGGATGTGGGTGTTTTTCTCCCCAAAATTGACCAGATAATTATAAAAGTCTTCCAGGCAGGAGGAAAGTTTCTGTATTAGGAACTGAGGGACCTGGAAAACATCAAATTAAGCCATACAGATAATATGATGTTAGAGAATTTTATTAGACTCTAAAATATAGTTGCTGTTTTCTGAATTAAAGTTGTACTTAGTACTACTTAGACGTATCTAGTACGTGGTATGGTTGTTGGTGTGGTTCTACGGTTTCATGGAGAGTCACTAGGGACGAGATAAGGTTCTTCACTTGGTAAAAGGTTTGTGGGTAATTATTGGTCGTGTTGGTGTTCTAGAACCTTCAGGTTCAGTCTAGTTACACATTAATAAATGTGGAATAGGTTCTTTATAACAAGAATTAACCCAGTCAGAACCAGTTCCAGTGAGAAACATAATCTGTCTGAGTCAGACCCAAAGAGAACCAGGCCCAGTAAGAACCAGTCCAGTCCAAACCAAAACCTTTTTGAACCAGACCCAAAGAGAACCAGTCCAGTCCAAACCAAAACCTTTTTGAACCAGACCCAAAGAGAACCAGGCCCAGTAAGAACCAGTCCACTCCAACCCAAAACCTGTCTGAACCAGGCCCAATAAAACCAGACCCATTGAGCTTTATTATTATTCACAAGTATTGACATAATTAATCATTACTTCTGACTCACACTTCATAAGACGAGTCGGGAACTTCTAGTTTTGTGTTGGAGTGGTGAATCATTGATCTGTCTGGCTCTGATTCTGGTTCTGACTAGACTGGATCTGACTGGACTGGGTCTGAATAAATCTGGTTCCGAAGGTCTAGATTTGTCAGAAATGACCAACTGTATTACTGATGTCTCAGGATTGATAGATTCACCCTGTGACCCATTGCAGAGCAGTCCTGGGTCATGTTGACCTGTGTAAAATGCTTTGGCCAAAACTGTGGCCTCATGTTGGATATTGTAGTCCATGTAGTCCACCAGTGTGTTGGTGTTTGAGGGAAAAAATGAACATTTTAGAGGCATAAAGTTCATAGTGAGCAGCATGAAGGTAGTTTACATCAAACCAAACGTTTGCTGCTGACAGTTAAAATGTTCCTCTCACCCTTGCTGCTGAATGAAGAGTGTTAGACAAACCCTTCCTGTTTTAGTTTCAACACACGTAGTTCCTCTTCGGCCACAGTGTCTGTTTCATTGCACTGATGGAAGTGCTGCATTCAGGTAATAAATGTTTAGCTTGGCCCTAAAAGACACCTCACATCTGTATCCATTAAAAGTCAGAATCATGCTAAAATCTTACTGTTTACAGATCTGCTCCTGTTTGACATCTGATTGCCACTTCCTACTTCATCAGTGGTTGCAGCTGCTTCAGATTACACAGATAAACTTCAGATTATACCAAGAAACATCAGATTACGCGATGACTTCAGATTACACCAATAATCTTCAGATTACACAATAATTTAAGATTACACAAAAACTTCAGATTACACCGATAAACGTCAGAGTACACGATAACTTCAGATTACACCGATAAACTTTAGATTACACAATAATTTAAGATTAGACAATAAACTTCCGATTACACAATAACTTCACACCACACAGATAAACTTCAGATTACACGATAACTTTAGATTATACTGATAAACTTCAGATTACATTATAACTTCAGATTACACTGATAAACTTCAGATTACACGTAACTTCAGATTACATGATAACTTCAGATTACACCGATAAAATTCAGATTACACAATAACTTCATATTACACCGATAAACTTCAGATTATACCGATAAACTTCAGATTACACTGACAAACGTAAGATTACACAATAAATTTAAGATTACATGATAACTTCAGATTACACCAATAAAGTTCAGATCACACAATAACTTCATATTACACGGATAAACTTCAGATTATACCGATAAACTTCAGATTGCACAGATAAACTTCAGATTACACCAATAACTTCAGATTACACGATAAACGTCAGATTGCGCGATAATTTCAGATTATACCGATAAATGTCACATTACATGATAACTCCAGATTACACGATATCTTCAGATTATACTATAAACTTCACATTACACTGATAAACTTCAGATTACACCGATAAACGTCAACTTGCACGATAATTGTAGATTACACCGATAAAGTTCACTGTTGGATAAGATAAGATTTTTTAGCCCAGGTTTGTTCTGACATGGTAAAAATTTTTAGTACAGGTTTAATTTGATATAATTTGTTAATTCCTCACTGAGGAATTAAAAAATGTTTTTTTATTCCCATTGTATTCCACATTTGTTCTTATATTTATTATTTATTTTAATTTAGTCCACATTTGGGCTTAGATATGTGATGTTTTAGCCCAAGTTTGGTCTGACATTGTTGGATATTTTTGCTCATGTTTGGTCGGATGTTTGTGGATGTTTTATCCAAGTTTTGGTCTGACATTGATATTTTAGTCCCTATTTGTTCTGTTTGTTAGATATTGTAGCCCAGGTTTGACGAAGTGTGGAAAAGCCATCTCCAGCACATCCCAGAGATTCTCTATTGGGTTTAGGTCTGGGCTCTGTGGTGGCTGATCCATGTGTGAAAATGATGTCTCTGTTCCCTGAACCACTCTTTCCCACTCTGAACCCCATGATACCTGGTACTGTGCCATCAGGGAAGATGGAATAAGGCCTGGTACACACATAAAGATTATTGGGCTGTTTTGTCCCGATTTTGCTTCTTCCCGGCCAAGGACAGCAAACGCCCAATTATCTTGAATCTTATAAGATTTTCCTGTACAATTATCATTTGGTCTGAGGTGTGTTACGACCGTATTTGTTCCGTAATCCGCTCCAAAATGGGTTGTGGCTGACAATCGGAAATATTAAACATATTTTGACCAAATGTCTTCACGTGTGTGAAGAAAGCTGACAACTTCTGAATTGTGACTCTCTGGATGGTGACGTGGGGTGGAATGTAGCCAATCAGAGTGAGCTGGCTGGGGAACAAGGATGGAAATTAAGTTAACGCTGTCTTCAGTCTGTTGGGTTTTTTTTTCAGTTCTGGCTTTTTTTGTTAACAATAGTCCCAGGACTACCCTCATTTCCCCGTTTTATAGATCCTCTTCCAAGCAGGGTGTTGTGTTTTCTGGTGTTGCCATGGTTCTTCGTCTACGTTTTTGTTAGCTCACATTTGGTCACGTGAGATGTCCGGCTCGGAGGACTAGATTGTAGATCTGTTTGCTGGACAGCTTCATTGTGTGTGTGTGTGTGTGTGTGTGTTGTTCTGGGATTAGATAATCGGAGCCACCCCACACAGTATGATCTAAACTGTTTAATGTCTGATTTTTTGATCTTCACGTTTAAGGTCTCGACCAGAAAAAAATCTCATAAGATTAAAAAAATCCTTAGGTCTGTACCAAGCTTAACCTGCTCATTCAGTATCAGCTGAACTCATTTATTGAACACATAATGTTGAACCTAGACCTGTTTTAAGTTTTAGATATGATAGCCGATAACCAATAAAAAGCACATGTATACAATTTTTTATCTTAACAGAATTATTTGATTGGTGTGGTGCGATTGTGGAAACCATGGTAACCTGCCCCGCGGCCCTGCCCCCTGTCCACCATCTGTAGCGTTGAACTAACCAAACTGTGGGAGTAGTAGCAGGCTGTGAGAAGGAGCGAGAATAATAGAAGTGGTTGTTTTCAAATGGAAGTGAAAGCGAGGAAAGGAGGAGAGGGAGGCGTGTTTATTAAGAAGTGTATCCTCTATAGACACGTTCTTTGTCAAATCAAGGGAGGAAAATGAGGATGAAGTAATAGAAGATGTGGAAGCTAAGTCGGTAGTCGAGATCTGGAAGAGGCGACCGATAGCCCTACAACAGAGCCTGAGGCCAGCTACAGCAAGGGCCACACCAACTTGCAGTGGATTTATCAGGTCTATGACCGGGCTTTGTGGGGGACAGTCAATGAAAATGCTCGCGCTGTCCTTATTGATCGTGGAGCTGCTGCCTTTCACAACAGAGCCAGCAAATATCTCGCTTCAACCCATGATGGGACTTGGGCGGTAAAGTGCGCTCCTTCACATATGATCTAATGCGCTGTTGTCTTCCAAATGGGGATTAAGCCTCTCAAGACTGGACCACCTATTCACCATCTACAGGTAACATTTTTCCCTTACATGTTGTTTGCATCAAAGAAAAAACAGTTCATTAGTGTTTTTTCTGACTGGAAACATCCTGAACATGTGCCTGACCAGAGAAAAGCTCAGAGCAATGCAACTGTATGCTAGCTTTACTTAGCTTTTACTGGCACAACAGCTGGAAGGAGAGAAGCGGTGTTGGCAGGGCTGCATTGGCTTTAAGACTCATGCATTTAAATCACTTATCACGCTCTTACGCTAAACCTCCGTTTTCTCACGCTGAAATACACATCAAGAGCAATGCTGGCTAATCAGGAGCTTCGGGAGGATTCCCAGTGGGCCACATTACTCTTGGCCCAGTGCTATGAGTGCTACTCATTACAGACAGCTGGGGCTTGTTGTACATGCAAATCCCTGGCCCTGACATCCATTCTGAGTGGTTGGATCGGAAGCACTCCAGTCTCCTCCCCACTGATTGGCTCCACGCTTGACAAACCAAACTGCAGCTTCCTGGATAACCAGGAAATAAAGGGCTGCTGCAGTGTTGAGTCGGGAGGGAGAAGCGGGCGGCACCGGTTGTTTCCCCTCACTTTGTATGAGAGAGGCCGGTTAGCACATACGGTCTCATCTCTCGGTTTGGCTGAATGGCAGCGATGCTTTTCTGGGTGTTTGTTGTGCTTAGTGGTAGTCCTTTTGGTATTGGACCATTTTTTGTATTTATAGCGGGGTTACTCCTGGCTGTTCAGGATCTGTTAGCAGATTTAGTTATGGTCTGTTTGGTTTGGGCTCACCTTTGTTGTTCACCCAGTTTCTGTTCAAGCCTCGCTCTGCCTTAGTTCGTTTTCAGCCATGTTGTTATCTTTTGTTAGTTTGTGTTGGGCTAGGTTAGGCTTTTGTTTGGGACGGACGTCTCTTAGTCTATGGGAACTGCTGCACCTTTGTTATTTAGTTAAGTTCTCCAGTTTAAGTGTACTCTTTTGTTTTTCTTAGTTTGGTTAAACCGGCAGATTTCTTTCAGCAGTTTCACTAACCCCAACACGTGTTTACTTTTGTTTCAGATTTTATTTGGTGTTTACGTTTGTGCCAATAAAACAAGCTGTTTTCAACTTTCACACCTGTCCCAACATGCTTTTATGTTGCGCCCAGTCATGCCCCTGATATGGGTCGTAACAACCGGTGTCCCAATGAAACAAATAAAAAAAAGAAATGTGAACGGGCCTGCGATATGATCTATCTCAGAAGAATAAATAGTAGTGATGTGCAGATCAATAGTGAAATATCTATTAATCCTATACCAGTGTGGCAACCGAGTGTGTGAAGTGACAACGCCACCTAAGGACTTTCACCCCAGGAATGATACTTTCAGAATGTAGGAACTACTTTTTCTTCTGCCTGTGGGCAAATTGCAGCAATGGTTCATCCACTGCTTAGTGATCAGTCCGACTTGGCGGCAATGAGTAGGGCTGTAACTAATGAACATTCTGATGGTCGATTAGTCCTCGACTATTTAAACAACTAGTCGACTAATCGGATTATGTATCTCATGATTATTATAAATGGATCTTATTTCACTTCCAGTTTTGAAATCTTACATGAGGTTGTTAAGTAAGTCCAACTTTCCTCCTCTTTAAATGTTCGAGCATTGCAGACGTACTTCTGTGGTACATAAGGTCCGCTTTACAAATCTCACATGTATTTAATTTATTTTTTGAAGTTAAACGTGAAATTATTTCAGACTTTTGACGTCCTCTGCCACCGTTCTGTTACCTGGTCGGTCGCCATATTTTTCCCCTGACGAACTTATTTGGGCATGTGCAACTCTCAGCAGATATAGGAAAAGACAGTGTCTCACTCTGTAGATTTTTTTTTTTTGTTTGTTTAATTGTTTTTTTGTTTTTGTCGACAATAATCGACGAGTAAATTCATTGTCGACTATTTTATTGTCGACTGGTGTTGACAACGTTGACTAATCATTGCGGCCCTAGCGATGAGGGGAGATATTTCAGCTACACAAACAGCAATGATGCAGTTTGATATGAAGACAACAAACTTCATTTAACATCAAAGAATCAGAACACACAAGCAGAGGTGATGAAGAAAGACAGACATTACTCAGAGCTCTTTGGTGCTGCAGGCAGGTACTGTCAGGTAATATCAGGTACTATCAGGTGACATGCCATGATGCGTTCAGGGTCCTTGCTGTAGTTTTGCTACTACTGACAGCTGTTCTGAGATCAAGCCTGGACCCAGTAGGATTCCTGTGTTAGTAAAATAGGGAATCAAACACGGTCAGTTTGTGGGGTGAATCAATCTAATCTGGTAACTGGACCATGTAGAACTCAGAATACAACAGAGACCAGTGTAAACTTCATAAAGCTGCTGGACTTCATATCAGATCTCTGTCCAACAAGTCTTTTAGTTCATGACATCATTTCTCAGTTTAGATTTTCTTTTTCTGACAGAAACGTGAACAGAAGACACAAGTGCTACAGTTCTTTTTTTTTAAACTTTATTTTTAATCAAATTTTTGTTTTCTTTTTCATGACAAATACAAAACAAAACAGGCAGACCACAACTAACAAACATTCAGTGCATCCAGGTCGATAATGGCACATTATATGTGTATATCTATACCCATGTGAGAGGAGCGAACAAGGGGGCATACGGACAAGGACAGAACAACCAAATGCAATAGGATACAGCAACAGCATTCATACAAAGTGGTGCTGGGTTAAGGATTTGAAGGAGTTAGGTAAAGATCCCAGTTTTTCCAATTTTCTTTACATTTATCAGCAGCAAGTCTTAATGAAAAGGTCAGTCTTTCCATGGCATAAATGTTCTTAATGATGTCTGTCCAGTCTGACAATGTTGGAGGATCCTCACATAACCACTTGCGGGTTATGGCTTTTTTCACCCCTGCCAGCAGTATCAACAGAAGGTATCTGCCTGATTTTCTGAGACCTCATGGCAGGTTACAAAGATAAATCACAGTGAAATCAGATAATAGCTCCAGGCCTGTTTTTTTTCTAATTTCTCTTATCACCATCGACCAGTAGGGTGCAATCTTCGCGCAGCCCCAAAAGATGTGAAAATGTCCTGCTGTCACTACGCCACAATTCCGCCAACATTGAGCTTTAGCAGGATTTTTACATTGTTTACTTGTGGTATTTGGTGTAACAAAACAAACGTAGCATGTTTTTCCAGGTAAATTCCCTCCACAGACCTGAACAGGAAGTGATCATTGCTGCTTTACACATGTTCAGCCAGTCATCTTCAGGTTTTGTCACTTTAGCTTCTTTTTCCCATCTGGCTTTAATATACGCTGTAGAAAAGTTCTTTGTTGTTTGTAAGCATGAATATAGCCCAGATATCTGTTTCTTTGGGGCATTTCCTTTACATGAATCAAGAAGGATTTTGATTAGGCCTGTTTCCTCCTCATCAGTAAACTTAATATGTCTGTCAAAGTAGTGCCTCAGCTGGAGGTATCTGAAGAAGTCCTGCTTTTCCAAATCATGTGTTTCCAAAAGCTGCTGGTAACTTTTCAGCACGTTTTTATCTGAAATTTTCCAGTAACCTGTGATACCCTTTTGTACCCACTGTATGAATCTCCTATCTATAATTGCAGGTAAAAATTCTGTATTGTGTGCCGGCCACCTCAGGATTCTGGCACTCCTCTCAATTCTTTTATGTTTAAGTATTTTGAGCCAGGTGCCTATAGGTACTACTATCCAGGTAGGCAACAAGTGCGTATCTAAATTTTTTTTAAGGAGGGGCTGATCTCCCAGCATTGATTGAAGAGGTGTCTAAAAAAAAGGACTGATCTATCTCTTTCTATTTAGCCTTGTTCGCTGGGTCACACCAACCAATCAGCACTCGTAATTGCGCAGCCTTATAGTAATCCTCTAAGCATGGTAAGGCCAGTCCACCTTCCTCTTTTCGTAATTGCAATGTCTGGATTTTTATTCTAGGTTTTTGTTTCCCCATATAAAATTTGAGATTATCCTGTTCCAATCAGTGAATTGCTTGGAGGGTACAGATATTGGTAGGGCCTGAAATAGGTAAAGGAGCCTTGGCAATAGATTCATTTTTATTATGTCTATCCTATTGTACAGATTCATTGGTAATAAAGACCAACGACATAAGTCGGCTTTAATATCTGAGGTTAACATGGTATAATTTTGTTCAAAGTCTGTTTAAATCCTTAGGTATTTGTATACCCAAATATTTAATAGTGTTGTTTTCCCAATTAAGCTTGAACATATTTTGAATATTGTGCGACGGTTGATAATTAAATGAAAGGATTTGGGTTTTCTGTAGGTTTAGTTTATACCCCGAATATACGCCAAATTTCCTGAGTAGGGGTAAGAGATTGAGTAAACTGATTTTAGGGTTAGACAATGTTAGGAGAACATCGTCCGCGTATAAACAGACCTTATGTGCTGTATCCCCTATGGTGATACATGTAATACCTTCATGTTCTCTAATGGCCTGTGCCAGCGGTTCAATAAAGAGCGCAAAGAGAATGGGGCTGAGGGGGCATCCCTGCCGACAGCCCCTCCCTAATCTTACTGTATCAGACAGATCACCATTTATTTTAATTCTGGCAGAAGGTGAATTATACAGAGACCTCAAACAGCCCACAATTTGGCTATTAAAGCCTAATCTGTTCAAGACTAAGTAAAGATAACCCCAACTGACAGAATCAAATGCCTTTTTGGCGTTGAGACTAACAGCTGTTGATTCTATGCTTTTCATTCTGTCTACAAGGTGGAGGGCACGTCTCACGTTGTCATGAGTTTGTCTATTTCGAACGAAACCTGTTTGATCTGTGTCTGTTAATTCTGGGATAATTAATTCAAACCTCTTGGCTAATATAGTCGCAAATATCCTGTAGTCAATATTTAAAACTGATATTGGTCTGTAAGAGCTGCATGCTGTTCTATCTTTTCCTGGTTTGGGAATCACCGAAATCACAGCCCGTTTCCAGGACGGTGGTGTCTCCCCACCTGCAAGGACATAGTTGAAGCAATTTTTAAGCTGTGGAATTATTAGGTGTTGGAAATGTCTGTACCACTCAGCTGGGTAACCATCCTCACTCGCCATCGTGTTCCCTTTAAGTTTTGAAATGGCCTTACTGATTTCCTCCTCTGTTATTAACTGAGTTAGTCTTTTATTCTGTTCTGTTCCTATTGATGGTAAATCAAGCAAGGAAAGAAACTCATTTACTGCTACCTGGTCTGTTACACAGGGTTGCGTGTATAGTTGAGTATAATATATTACAAAAGATTTCTGTATGTCTTTAAGATTATGATATACCTTATTATTAAGTGGGTTTTTTACTTTCTGTATGAATCTATTGGCCTGCTGTTTACATATCCTCCAAGCAAGGAATTTCTTAGATTTTGGACCATTTTCATAATAAGTTTGTTTAATAAACTTCGATCTCTTTTCTACCTGGTCTTCGTACAGTTTATTTAACTCTTGCTTTGTTTCCATGATGTGCATTAATATATTACTTTCCATATGTTCTTTTTCTAAGGATTTCAATTTCATAGTGAGGTTTTTTACATAGCTCTCCTTTTCCTTTTTCTTGTAAGTAGACCACATTATCATTTTACCCCGCAGAACAGCCTTTGCAGTGTCCCACAGTATACTAGGAGAGATGTCATTGTTGTCGTTATATTCCAGGTACTCTTTAAATTCTTTTTCTACAAAGTTATGGAATGTATCATCATTCAGTAGACTAGTATTAAGCCTCCATAATGTTTCTTTACGGTCATTATCCAGGTGAAGAGTTAAGTGCACCCCAGCGTGATCAGAAATATCTCTCACTCCTATGTCACAATGTTCAATTCTATGTCTATCAGCGTTTAAAATAAAGAAATAATCCAATCTCGAGTATGTCAAATGCGAATGTGAAAAAAAGGTATAATTTCTGTCCAATGGGTGCAAATCCCTCCATACATCTATCATCCCCATTTCCTCGAGCATTTTCTTGATATGTATTGCTTCAGACCGTATCTGATTTTTAGCTTTACTGGAGGTGTCCAGGGAAGGGTTTAAACAAGTGTTCCAATCTCCTCCACATATGAACACCCCTGATTCGAATATCTTAGTTTTATTTTGAGTCTGGTTCTAAAATCTTGTTTTAATCGTCTCCAGACGTCCAGGACACAAAATTTTACTGATGAATTTTCTGGATTATTGTCGGTTATCTCGACTGATTTTAACCATTTCATCTGAACATCCACATGGATAACATGACGAATGGGAATGTGAAGGAAGTTTCTTCCATACTGGACGTTTCCATGGCAACATGGAAAAGAACCGACCCACATTCCAGGCCACATTCTGGACCTGGTTCTCTCTGAAGGTGGTGATGTTTCCTCTGCTGCGGTCGCTGACTCGGCCTTGTCTGAGCATTTCTGCATTTAGTGTGATTTCCTGATCACTCAGAACGTCCAACCAGCTGCTACTCGATTAGGAAGAGGAACATGAATGAAAAGAAGAGCTCAGTGTGTGGAAGGCAGAGCTGTGTTAACAACCAGAGCAGAGTCAGCTGAGGGACTCCTGCATCATCTTGAATGGTTGCACCGATAAGAACCAGGAGCACCTTGAGCAAAGATAAACCAGCATGGAGAAACACCACTGTGGTCACCAGCCTAAAGAGAGAAAGCAGGAAAACTGAGCGGAAGTGGCAAAAAATGAACTTCAGACTGACTCTGAGCTGTAGAAACAGAGCCTGCGTAGCTATAACACTGAGCTGTGAAGGCCAGAGAGCTTCATTTATCTGGAATGATCCACAAGAACGCCAGCAATTCTCTGTGATTGCTACGATGGAAAACTTCCATTTCAGCCCAGAGCTCCTCTCCACTGAGAAATAAAGCCAACTATTTTAGCCAAAACATTAAAACCATTAGACAAAATATTAATTCCACACAGTCATACAAGAAAACTAGTCTGTGTCTAAAACCTGGAAATAATTCTGATGTTATGTCAAGTTTAATGTGGTGGATTTAAAAATCCTCCAGGAAATAGTTTGGCATCTGAAACCAGCAACATGCATTCTGGACATGATCCCATCCCACTTTTAAACCAGTTTTTACCTCAGCAGAAACTGATCTTCAGCTCGCTGGCATCGGCTGCCATTAAACCCCTCCCCTAGACGCCTCTATAATGAACACCTATAGACCTCTTTTACATCCAGATTACTGAGAAAGTTCACCAGCTTCATGACTTTTTAAATGAAAGTGGAAATCTGGATAAATTTCAGTCCGGTTTCCAACCTCATCACAGCCCTGAACCAGCTCTGGTTACAGTGGTAAAAGACTGGTTCTGGTCTAGTATGAGTCCTGGTTCTGGTTTAGTATCAGTCCTCGTTCTGGTCCTGTATCAGTCTTGGTTCTGGTCTAGTACTAGTCCTGGTTCTGGTCTAGTATCAGTCCTGGTTCTGGTCCTGTATGAGTCCTGGTTCTGGTCTAGTATCAGTCCTGGTTCTAGTCTAGTACCAGTCCTGGTTCTGGTCCAGTATCACTCCTGGTTCTGGTCTAGTATCAGTCCTGGTTCTGCTGGATCTCAGTGCTGTGTTTGATACTGTAGATCACAGAATCCAGTTACACAGGCTGGAAAACTGGGTTGGACTTTCTTGAGCGGTTCTTAACTGGTTCAGGTCCTATTTAGAAGGCCGGAGTTATTTTGTTCCGATCAGCAGCTATGAGTCTGAGTGAGTGGCCATGACTTGTGGAGTCCCCCAGGGGTCAGTCCTTGGACCTCCTCTGTTCAACTTGTATATGCTCCCTTTGGGTCAAATATTACAGAACTATATGTGATTCCGTGAAACCCAGGAAATGCTGGAGCTGCTTAACCGAGGAAGGAGTCGGCCAGTCAACCACTGCCTTTATTTTATCGGGATCTGCCTTCATCTGCCCACCTGCAAAAATGTAGCCCAAAAAAGAAATTGAAAGGACGTGGAATTCACATTTTTCAGCTTTGACGTAAAGTCTGTTCTCCAGTAGTCTCTGGAGGACCTGTCGGACGTGGTTTGTGTGGTCCTGTAGAGACCGGGAAAAAATCAGGATATCATCCAAATAGACGAACACAAATCTGTCCAGGAAATCTCTTAGGACATTGGTGATCAGGGCCTGAAAAACAGCAGGAGCATTTGTGAGACCAAAAGGCATGACGAGGTATTCAAAATGACCCAAAGGGGTCTTGAACGCAGTTTTCCATTCATCACCCTTTCGGATTCTCACCAGGTGGTATGCATTTCTCAGATCTAACTTTGAAAAGATGGTAGCATCTTGAAGTGCTTCGAAGGCAGAGTTGATTAGAGGAAGGGGATACTTATTACGGATAGTGATGTTATTAAGACCTCTATAGTTGATACAGGGACGGAGGGTCTTATCCTTCTTTTCTACGAAGAAAAAACCTGCACCCAGGGGAGAAGATGATGGTTGGATGATGCCGGAAGCTAAGGACTCCTTAATATATTTCTCCATAGCTTGCCTTTCTGGTTTGGACAGATTATATAAACGACTGGACTGCAACGGGGCTCCTGGTAACAGGTCGATAGAACAATCATAAGGACGGTGAGGAGGAAGGGACTGCGCTTTACTCTTGTTGAACACTTCGGACAAATCATGATACTCTGTGGGGACCATCGATAGATCGGAAGGACAGGTCGTTTCAGATGGAGCTGGATAAGAGGGTATAAGAGCAGAACGGAGACAGGTTTGATGACAGTAAGAACTCCAGTTTACTATGTTACCCAGGTTCCAGTTGATATGAGGGTTATGAATCTTTAACCAAGGATGTCCTAAAACCAGGGGAGCTTCTGGAGAGGGAATTACATGGAGCTGGTTGCCAGACAAAACCAGTGTAAGTGGAGGGGTGACGTGCGTTACCTCAGCAATAAGACGGCCATCTAAGGCATTGGCGGTAAGGGGTGCGGTCAAAGGGAGTAGGGAAAGTCCCATCTCTGAGGCTAGGGTGACATCGAGGAAACAGGCTTCTGCACCAGAGTCAATATGAGCTGAAACAGGAAAAGATTGCTCATTAACACAAATGGTCGCTTTAAGCTGAGTATTGGCGGGGGTCTTAGGATCACAAGAGGACAGGCCCACCAGTGCCCCAATCCTCACCGGCGGGCCTGCTCTTTTGGCCAAACCAGACAGGACCGGATGAAATGACCACCTCTGCCACAATAGAGACACTCTCCCTTCTGTAACCTCCTCTGGCGCTCAGTCTGGGTCAGGCGTTGCCTCTCTCTCCAGCGGATATCAATGCGAATGGCCAGGGAAACCAGTTCATCGAAGGACTGAGGAGTGTCACGGGCAGCAAGCTCATCCTTCACTCTTTCAGCCAAGCTGTTCAGAAAAAGATCGTAGAGAGCGTCATCATTCCAATTAGACTCTGCAGCCAACGTGCAGAACTCGATGGAATACTCCGCTACACTGATGTTTCCCTGTTTGAGCGAAAAGAGGTTCTTGGCGGCATCTCTACCGCTTACTGAAAGATCAAAAGTCTTTTTCATTTCCTGAGCAAAAGTATCATAAGTGAGGCCCTGAGAGGCGGGTCTGTTCAAAAATGCATCAGCCCAAGAGAGTGCCCTTCCATCCAGCAAGTCAGTTACATAATGTATCTTAGCTGTGTTGCTAGCATATGATTGTGTCTTCTGTTCAAAAACAAAGGAGCACCGTAGTAGAAAACTGCGACACTTTCCCAATTCACCTGAATACTTTCGTGGATCAGGTATATGAATTTCTCTTACCGAGGAAGTGGCAGAATGATCAGCAGAGGCAGAAGGAGCAGTAGTTGGAGGAGTCCCCGATGGTGATTGAGCAAAGCTCCCCTTCATTTGTGTCAGTTCTTGTAGAATTGCTTGCTGCTGATCCCCAATGTACTGGATATTCTGTGTGTGTTGTCCCAGTAACACACATTGGTTGGCGAGGATCTGATGAAGCCTGTCCAGCTGAGGGTCCAGCTTAGCGTCGGCTGGGTCCATTCTTTGGCCGGATCGTTCTGTCATAATGGGGGCTGTAAGGACCCAAGAGCAGACGAGAAGCATTTGAATCACAAAAAGGTTTTATTTACAAAAAAGGAAATATGCTGGTGTCGGGGCAGGTTGGCAGGCAGGTAGGCAGGCAGTCAGGCAGGCAAAAACAGTGGCGTCCTTGGGGACAGTGAACTGGCAGGTGACTTCTGAACAGAGTTGAATCAAAAGTTATTTCACACAGGTCATGAGCAAAGAACCATAAGAAAACTGAAGAAACGCAAATGCAAGCGATGATCTGGCAGAGGTTTGTGAACAGACCAGGGCATAAATGCTGTTTGGGTGATGAGAAGATTATCCACAGCTGTGAGAAACCTGCTGCCAGAGTCAGACACTCCACCTGCAAAGAAGGCACGCCCACATCCATATGCACACACCCCCACACACACACACACACACACAGACTACTGCCAGGATAGGCAGAGTCATGACACTATAGCACTAATTATCACAGATGTGCAGATGGTACACAACTTTATGTGTCTCTAGGTACGTTTCCGTTACCCCTAGAATTGCACATTGATAAGTCCTTACAATTGTATGTAGGGGCCCGCAGATTTGGAATGAACTCGAAGAGAATTTGAAGGTGTTGAAATCCATCTCCACCTTTAAAAAAATGTTAAAGGTAAATTGATCAGTTCATATATGCATTAATAATCATGGTCCTAGATTTATTTGATATTGGAAAGTTTTGTGTCTTAGCATTTAATATATGTTGTAAGTAGGTATGTTGATGATGTATGAGGAAGTTGTAACGTGTGTTGCTTTATCTTTTTTCTCTTTATTATTAGGTATTTGTTTCAGTCTTTTTGTTTGTATGTACTCAGGCTCCCTTCTAAAAAGTTTGTGTTAGCTTCTCGGCAAGATCTGATTAACATATAACTCATAGCTGAATTTCCATGTAAAGGTGAATGTGTGTAAATATGGGAGTGTGTGTAAATAAACTGAAACTGAACTGAAATATCGCAATAAAAAAACGGTAATGGAAACACCTACATTTAGAAAAAAAAACTCCCAAATATCGCAAAAAAGTTTTTATGCTCTCAGGAGATGGTTTTTCAAACATGTTGATATAGAAGTATATCGCTTTTCTCGCATTAATGCTTCACCAGACGTGACGTAGCGGGTCACGTGTCCGGTTCATTTCAAATAGAGATGGTGCAGTATGAGTAGATGCAGGAGAGATGGAAATCTTTTTACAAATAATTAAAGGAAAAAATATAATTGTCATCCTTGATAGCAAACAACAGCGAAATGCAAGAGCTTTACAGAAATTTAGAAATCTCTATCCTCCTCAAAGTGGAGTCTTGCGGGACAAGATTTTACAAGAATAATGGATAATGCGCTAAACACCATTTAATACAAATCGCAATTGCACTTTACTGAAATGTTAGAAATATCGCTTTTATTTTGCGAACTACAGTAATGGAAATGCAGCTTCTTTCACCAGATGACTGCAGCCCAGAAGACTTATTGTGTCAGAGTCTGGAGCAAATAAACACCTGGATGAGGGAGAATTTTCTACAATTAAATGAAGACAAAACTGAGATTATTCTGTTTGGTAGCAAAGAGAAGAGGGTCAGCATTGGTAAACACCTGGAGACTCGGGCTCTTAAAACCACCGACCAAGTCTTGGATAGACTTAGATCTGACTTTCAGCAGCCACATCAAAGCTTCACTAAGAAGCTTTTTACCAGCTCAGAAACATCAACAGAATTAAAAGTTTAGTCTCCCAGTAAGACCAGGAGAAACTCCTCCATGATCCATCTCCAGTAGACTGGATTACTGTAATGGTCTTTAACAGGACTTCCCAGTAAGACCAATAAACATCTGCAGCTCATCCAGATGCTGCTGCTGGAGTTTTAACCAGGACTAAGAGATCTGAACACATCACACCAGTTTTAACATCGTTACACTGGTTTCTAGTTTATACTGACTGTTTCAGACGGTGACAGGGTGTCTCAGACTGGGACAGGAGGAGGAGAGAAACAGGAAACTAGTGTTAATATTTATTCTACAGAGTGTGTTTGTGTCTCAGGAAAGTTGCCAGTGTTTTCTCTCAGAGATCTGATAGTGCTAAAATTAAATCTTCACGTGTGTGTGTGTGTGTGTGTGTGTGTGTGTGTGTGTGTGTGTGTGTGTGTGTGTGTGTGTGTGTGTGTGTGAGAGAGAGAGAGAGAGAGAGAGAGAGAGAGAGAGAGCAAAAAGCATTTCATTGCAGAGTGTCACTTTACAAAAGCTCGGTTTTGTTTTTCTTTCCTTCGAAACGGAGTCAGCCTTAACTTCAGAAAGTGTCCTCGTGCATGTAATGAGCAGTGTGAAGCAGAGCAGAACATTTCCTCAGCCTGATCAGATTATTTGTATTTGTCTAACTTGTATATTTTCTCATGAAGGATGAGAAACGTAAGAAAAAGAAAATGTTCTCATGTTGTTCTCAAAGTCAGTTCTCCGTACACACCAGTTGTGTAGAGCAGACTTATCTACATCACCATAGATTTAAATAACTGAACCTGGATAACTTACTCAAAACAAACCATCGGACTGTTTAGTGGCTCTGGCTGTTCCCTGTGGTCACGTTCTGTCTGCCAGACTCAGAGCTTCTCTGGGTCTTTCTGGTCCAGTCATATATGTTTTTGGTCTTCTTCTCTGGAAACCATCTTACCAAAAGATAGGTGGGGATCCCTGCTTTTAGACTGTGAACGTCTTCACAGAATCCAGATAATAAGTTTATCTGACCACTCTGACCCAGAGCCGACCTCTGGGGGACCTCTGTAGCCTGTAGAGGAATTACCTGAATTACGCTGACCGGTCAGCTGTCCCTTCCATCCTGCTTGCCAATGTCTGCTCATTAGACAACAAACTGGACTACATCCAACTTCAGCGTGATACACAATGGCAGTACAGAAATTGCAGTGTCTTCATCTTTGTGGAGACATAGCTGAACAACAGGGTACCAGACTCTGTCATTCAGCTACCAGGCCTGCTAGCCTTCCGAGCTGACAGAGATTGCTACCTTGTTAGGTAAAACTCATGGAGGTGGGCTGTGCATTTACATTAACACTGAATGATGCAGTTAGTTTCCAACTACTGCTCTCCACTAGTGGAGTATGTGACTGTTAGATGCCGACCATTCTACATTCCCCGTGAATTCACAACTGTGTTTAAACTCACTGTTTACATTCCACCAAGTACCAATGCGAACATTGCACTAGCAGATCTCTATAGAGCCATCAGCGAGCTCCAAACTGCACACCCAGATGGACTATTTATTGTTACCAGTGACTTTAATCATGCAAACCTAAAGAAAGTCCTACTAAAACTCCACCAGAATGTGGATTTTGCAACGAGGGGGACGAACACTCTGGACTGTGTTTACACGAACATTACTGGTGCTTACCGAGTTGAGCCCCTCCCCCACCTGGGGCACTCAGACCAATCCACTGTTATGCTAATTCCTGCATATCAAGCCCTCGTCAAATGCTTGAGACCAAGCCAAAGGGAGACAAAGACCTGGCCTGTGGAAGCAATGTCTACCTTTCAGGACTGTTTTGAATGTACTGATTGGAACATATTCAAACAGGCGGCCATTTACAACAGCACCATTGACTTAGAGGAATACTGTGACTTAGAGGAAAGCTGTGACCAGCTACATTAGCAAGTGCACAGAGGATGTTGCCATCTCTAAGACCATCATTTAAGACCCAACCAGAAAACATATATGCCTGCAGAGGTGAGAGTGCTACTTAAATCTAGGGATGCTGCCTACAGATCTGGGGACGAGGCAGCTCTGAGAAAAGCTAGAACCGAGCTGCCCTGGGCTATTTAAACAGCAAAGTGCACTCAAGTTCAGAGAATCCACAAATACTTCACAGATACAGATGATGCATGGCGCCTACGGCAGGGCATACAAGCTATCACCAACTACAGGCCTGCTCCACTCTCCTGTGATGGTGATGACTCCCTTCCTGAGGCTCTGAACCAGTTCTATGCCAGGTTTGAGGAACAGAATGAGTCAGTGGCGAGGGAAGACACACCTGATCCCAGTGACCTGGCATTCTGTCTTTCCACCTCTGAAGAAAGGAAGATCCTGCTCAGAGTCACCTGATCAAAAACCATCTTGGTACTCTGGGCTCATTAAAACCAGCATCAGAAGCCTTGGGGTTGTGATCAATCAAGCTATCTCTTTGGAGGGACATTCCCGACAGCTGACCAAAAATAGTTTTTATCATGTGAGAACTATGTCTAAAGTTAGGAGAATGTTACCAAAATCAGATCTTGAAATGATCATTCATGCTTTTATCTCATCTCATATTGATTATTGTAATTCTGTTTTCACTTGTTTCAATAAGATGACTCAGCAGACTTCAGTCAGTTCAGAACTCTGCCAACGGACTACTGACAGGTCCGCCCAGAATAGTGCACATCACTCCTGTTTGATCAAGACTTCATTGGCTTCCAGTCAGATTCCATATTGACTATAATATTTTAGTTTTAGCTTTTCAGGCGTTACATATTGCTGACTTGCTGTGCCCCTACTCCTCAGGGAGCATCCTTCAGTCTTCAGGCCAGAGCCTCCTGAAGGTCCCAAAGACCTGTTTTAAAACCCTGGGAGACCTGGCTTTTCAGGCTTTAGCCCCAGACTCTAGAAGGACGGGCCCTGTCCCTCTATGTGGTAGACTCTATGGACTTTTTAAAAAAGCAGCTGAAGACATTTTAGGATTTATTTTAGGACATCTTTATGTTGCTTTATTGCAGTTTCTGATTGGACTGTTTCTGTCCTGTACAGCTCTCTTGACCACCCAGAATAACAGCGTCATCTAAACATTCAGCCATCCCAACCAGACCGTTTAAGGACGTTTTCCCTTAGTTAATACAAATGTACTGGACCTGATCAACAAGTCTCCATTGACATGTGATCTACTACCATCTTATAAGGCTGCTGGAGTCAAACCTTTTCTTTAAAAAAACTACTCTCAACCCAGGAGTGTTAGCTAATTATAGACCTTTATCAACCCTCCCCTCTATGTCTACAATTCTTGAAAAAGCAGAAATAATCTATCTGGAGAGTTTCAGTCCGGATTTAGATCTCATCATAGCCCAGAGACAGACCTGGTGGAGGTTTCCAATGATCTCCTCATGGTCTCAGATAAAGGACTCCTACCTGGACTCATCATGTTAGCTCTCACTGCTGCATTCGACACCATTGATCACAACATTTCACTGTTAAACATAGCCCTGGGTTCTACCAGTTTTTTTCTTCCTTGATAACCGATCACCTTCATACAGGATGTTTGTCTTCCAGAAAAACGATGGGTCTCCACCATACAGTTTTTAATGATGTGTTGGACAGTTCTGAACCCAGTTCTAGTAGTGTCTGCATCTTCTTAGATGTTTCCTCTGCTTGATGCTCTGACCCTTCTGGAACAGACTAGCGTCTTTTTCATGACCATGGATGTATCTTTCCACAAGGTTGTTTAAGAAACGAGAATTCAATTAAAATCTATTTAAATAGCACATTAAAATAAATTCAGTTGACCAAAGTGCTTCACAATGCCAACTTTAGTCAATAAATACATAAAACACTAATTAAAATAATAAACATAATGAAATAAACTCATAAC
Source organism: Melanotaenia boesemani (assembly GCF_017639745.1). NCBI lineage: Eukaryota > Metazoa > Chordata > Actinopteri > Atheriniformes > Melanotaeniidae > Melanotaenia > Melanotaenia boesemani. The sequence goes on from NC_055696.1 coordinate 34,915,596, forward strand.
ATCAAGCCAATGTTAACTAGGGGGAAGAGGCAGGTTTCAGTCTAGACAAACAGTGACCGACAGAATGAGAGGACCTGTCAGACGGAGGGAGGCTGTTCCACGGTCTAGGCGCTGCCTCGGAGAAGCTCCATCACCTCTGGTTTTTATTCTGCTTTGAGAGCACAATACCTGAACCAATACAATCACAAAGGTCTTAAACAGGTGACTTGAGATGATGTGTATTGGACACAAAGAAGGTTTTAATGCTTTAACAATTTTAGACACAAGTTCAAAACATTCAGAGGCAGCAAGGAAAGTGATGGAGCAACATAAAATCCAGACTATGCTCCCAAGGTGGTGGAGAATGAGAGGGTTAAGATCCTGTGGGACTTCCAGATACAGACAACACCATGGTGGTGGACAACCAACCAGACATTGTGAGCAAAGGCAAAGGTAAGCCATAGTTATGGATGTACCCATCCCTAACCATGGAAATATGAGGAAAAAAGAACACGAGAAACAAGAAAAATACCAAGGACTCCAGAAAGAGCTGGAGAAAGCCTGGAAAGTGAAGGCAACAGTAGTACCAGTGGTCATCGGAGCACTGGGGGCCATGTCCCCCACACTGCAGAAGTGGCTCCACCTGGAGAACCATCAGACATCTCCATTCAGAAGAGTTCAATCCTAGGAACAGCTAAGATACTGGAGGACCCTCAAGCTCCCAGGACTCTGGTAGAGGACCCAAACTGGAACCCCGCCTACCCAGGAGAGATGGGGGGGTGGGGGAGGGAAGGGTTTATATATACATACACGCACACACGCACACACACACACCCACACACACACACACACACACACACACACACACACACACATATATATATATATATATATGTATATATATGTATATATATATATATATAAAAGTCATCCAACTTTCAGGAGACCCGGGCTCACATCCCGGCCAGGGCAATTACCAACACCTAGTGTGGGTCCTTAGGCAAGAGCCTCTGTGCTACTGCCTACCTCATATGATGAGAGACAAGAAAGCACAAGACATATCAGCTCAGACGTCGCCTGGTCAAACAAGGTCTGCGTCAGGTGCTGGGGAACCAGAGCACGCTGGCTAGAAGTGGGATACTGGAACAAGACGGAAATGGACAAGAGGCTCTGTTGGAATGCTACTACTCCAGTAACCCTAGTCAGAAGGGTTACATGCAGAGAATGTGGGAAATATGGAACCTTCAAAACCCACAATCAACACTCACTGCCAAACAACTAGTAGCTCAACATTCCAACATCCACAGACGGCAACTGCTATCACAGCTTGAGTACAGCGGTACAACACAAATGCTATGGCAAGGGGGAGCCAGGACGCCAGGTCAGGGGGGAGTTAACTCCCCATCCAGAGATTGGGTACGAAGCCCCAATAAGCACAATCACACTGAGGGAGGCAGCAACTGACCTAAGAGATAAGATCATGGCAAAAATTAACATCAGGCAACCCCGACGCCACTTACAGAGGCTGAGTGAAGCACCATCGGAAAGTCTCCTGGAAGATGTGAATGCAGCCTTGAGAAAGATTCCTACAATGACCATCACTGAAACCTCAGCAGCAGTGATCCTTGAGGTGCTTGGCTATCAACCAAAGAGCAACCATAAAGATACATATCCACCATGGAAGAGGAGGTTGGAGGCTAAAATCAAGGCAGCTTGGAGAAAAGTGAGCCAACTATCAGAGCTCCAGAAAGGTGCAACGAAAAAACAGGTACCCAGGAGGTATAGCCAGATGCCCATACCTGAAGCACTAGAAACTGCCAAACAACGACTCCAAGCCTTGGCCACCCGCCTTAAGACGTACACAAATTGAAGCAAGGCAAATAAACCTGCTGTTCTCAACCCAACCAGCTAAAGTTTACTCTCAGATCTACCATACAAGACAGGTGTAGACTGTGCAAAGAGGCCCCTGAGACAATCCAGCACATAACTGCAGGGTGTAAGATGCTGGCAGGAAAAGCTTACAAGGAGCGTCATGACCAAGTGGCTGGTATAGTGTACAGGAACATCTGTGCGGTGTACAGACTGGAAGCCCCGAGGGTCAAGGTGGGAAAAACCTCCAAAGGTGGTAGAGAATAACCGAGCTAAGATCCTGTGGGACTTCCAGATCCAGACCGACAAAATGGTAATGGCAAACCAGCCGGACATTGTGGTGATGGACAAACAGCAGAGGAAAGCCGTTGTGGTTGACATCGCAATACCAAGCGATTGCAACATCGGGAAAAAGGAACATGAGAAACTGGAGAAATACCAAGGCCTGAAAGAAGAACTTGAGAGGGCCTGGAAAGTGAAGGCAACAGTGATGCCTGTGGTCACTGGAGCACTCAGGGCAGTAACTCCCAAACTGGAAGACTGGCTACAGCAGATCCCAGGACAAACCTCAGACATCTCGGTCCAGAAGAGTGCGGTCCTAGGAACAGCCAAGTTACTGCGCAGAACCCTCAAGCTCCCAGGCCTCTGGTAGAGGACCCGAGCTTGGATAGATGAGAGACCACCCACGGAGGGCAAGGGCGAGCAGCCATGTTGCTGCAGGACGCAGGATGAGTTTAATAAATAAAATACAGGACAAGGGTGGATGTGGAAACATCTCACTAGGAAAAGAGTGTGTGTTAAAACACCCTCATCCTCCAAGGAGGCAACGTCCATGCTGCTCCAATAACGCTGTGTTTATTCTCAAGTCCATCCATAGAACCAGCTGGCTCATCTTTTCCATCCTGCTTCTCCATGTCTCGCCATCATAATAGAAATGACGGATGTATGGCTCGTCATGCCGCACATGCTTTAAAATTATTAACGCAATTAATTACATAAATTAGTTACTGCTGTTAATGCATTCATATATATATATATATATATATATATATATATATATATATATATATATATATATCATTGTATTAGTTGGAGTTTCTGCAGCTGAAATATAATTACCCATGCAGAAATTATCCTCCTACCTGTTAGCCAAGTTAAGTCCAGGTGGTCACCTTTTTTGTTGCCAGGCAGTGCATGTTAGGAGTTTCCTGAGTTTTAAACACAAGAAAAGTCTCTGCTGAGGTGGAAATTCCAGTTTTAGAGTTCTTCCCATCTGTGTTTCAGTTGTGGGTTGTTGGTTCCTCCGTAAGTCAGCAAACTGGCCCTAAAACAGTAGAATGGGATAAAAAAAATACAGAAAGAAGAAAAACAGACAGCTGACAAGACAAAACCAAAGTTTTACTGTTACTTCCTGAAAACGATGAATGAGACTTTTGTTCTGGTTTCTGTGAAGATGACTGATGCCAATATTTAGCCATCGCTTTCCTCCAGTGGTCCCCCATAATTCATGTTTTCTGGTTTTTAACTGTTGTTGAACAGATAACAATTTCTAAATATAAATCTACACAAGTTTCCCCCAATCCACCACCTAGTCTTCAGGAATAGTTCTCCAGGATGCCTGATGGACTTTCCAGGAATAGTTCTCCAGGATGCTTGATGGACTTTCCAGGAATAGTTCTCCAGGATCCTTGATGGACTTTCCAAAGTTCTTTTAGATGTTTCTGCCTTTTGTTCCGTTCTCTGTCCAGATGATCCCTCACTGGTTCAATAATGTTTAGGTCTTGGTTCTGGGGAGAATCTGTCCCTTCATCAGACCCGCTGAGGTCCAGTATGGTTCAGTGTCTTTATTAGCTTGTGGAAGAAAACGAAGAAATAATTCCATCAGCCTCTCATCAACTTGATCCACTGGTTATTGTTTTTAAAAATGGTGGTTACCACACAAATTCAGTGAGAAGATCCAGATATCCGGACACACATTGTCCCAAACTGAACAATCACAAGGGAGTACCTCCGTGTAACTATCTGTGAAGCAGGGGTGCACATCAGGTCTGGAAGAAATGCGCGTCGAGTCTCTGTGGAGGTACGCCGAGCCTATGGCGGTTATGCAGATGCCACGCAACCATAAATCCACCTATACAGTAAAGTTTATTTTGGCATTATGTTAGAAACAGGGCAGGGTAGTCCAGCAACAACTTTATCCTCCTGTTTAAGTCAGATTATTTACTGTTACTTGCTATATAAAATGGCAGAAACAGCTAATTTGTTAGCTAGTCTGCAGTAGAAAAGCTTTGTTGCAATAGTTTTCAGTTGTTGTTCCTCTTCAAAGAAGTCATACCAGTAGGCTACCAGTTGGCGACCAGTAGGGGCAAATACTTTCAAACCACTGGATTCTGGACCTGAACCGTTCTGGGATGTAAACCATTAGAAGGGTTTAACATCTGTTCTCTGACTGGAAACCAGTGTGAAATGGAAACCAGTATACCATTAAACCAGTAGAATAATCTAGTCTACTGGTTTTGGATGCATGGAGGAGTTTCTCCTGGTCTTACTGGGAAGTCCTGTTAAAGACCAGTACAGTAATCCAGTCTACTGGAGATGGATCATGGAGGAGTTTCTCCTGGTCTTAGTGGGACACTAAACTTTTAATCCTGTTGATGTTTCTGGTAAAAAGCTTCTTAGTGAAGCTTTCATGTGGATGCTGAAAGTCAGGTCTGAGTCTATCAACACTCCACGGTTACCAACTTGGTCGGTGGTTTTAAGAGCCTGAGTCTCCAGGTGTTTACCAATGTTGACCCTCACCTCTTTCTACCGAACAGAATAATCTCAGTTTTGTCTTCATGTAGTTATAGAAAATTCTCCCTCATCCAGGTGTTTATTTGCTCCAGAAAGTAAGTCTGCTGGGCTGCAGTCGTCTGGTGACAGAGACATAAAGTTGTGTATCATCTGCATAACTGATCATTAATGCTAAAGTTCTGTAATATTTGACCCAAAGGGAGCATATACAAGTTGAACAGAAGAGGTCCAAGGACTGACCCCTGGGGGACTCCACAAGTCATGGCCATTCGCTCGGATTCATAGCTGCCGATCGGAACTAAATAACTCCGGCCTTGTAAACAGGACCTGAACCACTTAAGGACCGCTCCAGAAAATCTAACCCAGTTTTCCAGCCTGTGCAACAGGATTCTGTGATCTACAGTATCAAACACAGCACTGAGATCCAGCAGAACCAGGACTGATACTAGACCAGAACCATGACTGGTACTAGAACAGAACCAGGACTGATATTTGACCAAATACCAGTACTAGACCAGAACCAGGATTGATACTAGACCAGAACCAGGACTTGTACTAGACCAGAACCAGGACTGATACTAGACCAGAACCAAGACTGATCCATCCATCCATCCATCCATTTTCTGCTGCTTATCTGGAGTCGGGTCGCGGGGGCAGCTGCCTAGGCAGGTCTTTCCCCGGGGCCTCTTGGGACGTGCCCAGAACACCTCACCAGGGAGGCGTCCAGGAGGCATCCTGACCAGATGCCCGAGCCACCTCATCTGGCTCCTCTCGATGTGGAGGAGCAGTGACTCTACTCTGAGCCCCTCCCGGATCACTGAGCTTCTCACCCTATCTCTAAGGGAGAGTCCGGCCACCCTGCAGAGAAAACTCATTTCGGCCGCTTGTCACAATCTTGTTCCTTTGGTCACTACCCACAGCTCATGACCATAGGTGAGGGTAGGAAGATAGATCGACCGGTAAATCGAGAGCTTTGCCTTTTGGCTCAGCTCCCTCTTCACCATGACAGACCGATGCAGAGTCCGCATCACTGCAGACGCAGGACCCTAATGCAGACCCGGAGAGAGCACTCCACCCTTTTCTGGCTGAGGACCATGGTCTCAGACTTGGAGGTGCTGATTCTCATCCTAGCCACTTCATACTCAGTAGCGAATCGCTCCAGTGAGAGCTGAAGATCATGGCCCGATGAAGCCAACAGAACTACATCATCCGCAAAGAGCAGAGATCCAATCCTGAGGCCACCAAAACGAATCCCCTCAACACCTCAGCTGCGCCTAGAAATTCTGTCCATAAAGGTTATGAACAGAATCGGTGACAGAGGGCAGCCTTGGCGGAGTCAAACCCTTACTGGAAACGATTCTGATTTATTGCCGGCAATGTGGACCAAGCTCTGACACTGGTCGTACAGGGACCGGACAGCTCGTACAAGCGAGTCCGGCACTCCATACTCCTGGGGTACCCCACAGGAGTCCCCGGGGGACACGGTCGAATGCCTTCTCCAAGTCCACAAAACACATGTAGATTGGTTGGGCAAACTCTCATGCCCCCTTAAAGACCCGAAAGAGGGTGTAGAGCTGGTCAACTGTTCCACGACCACGACTACACTGCTCCTCCTCAATCCGAGGTTCAACTATCCGACGGACCCTCCTCTCAAGCACCCCTAAATAGACAGAGGCTGAGGAGTGTGATCCCCCTGTAGTTGGAGCACACACCCCGGTCCCCCTTTTTGAAGAGGGGGACCACCACTACAGTCTGCCAGTCCAGGGGAACTGTCCCCGATGTCCACGCGATGCTGCAGAGGCGTGTCAGCCAAGACAGTCCTACAGCATCCAGAGCTTTAAGGAACTCTGGGCGGACCTCATCCACCCCCGGGGCCTTGCCACCAAGGAGCTTTTTAACCACCTCAGCGACCTCAGCCCCAGAGATAGGAGAGCCAGCACCAGCTACCCCAGACTCTGCTTCCGCATTGGAAGACAAGTTGGTGAGATTGAGAAGGTCTTCGAAGTATTCCCACCGCCGCCTCAAAACGTCCCGAGCCGAGGTCAGCAGCCCCCCATCCCCACTGTACACAGTGTTGACAGAGCACTGCTTTCTCCTCCTGAGACGCCAGATGGTGGACCAGAATCCCATCGAAGCCATCTGGAAGTCATTCTCCATGGCCTCTCCAAACCCATACCATGCCTGAGTTTTTGCCTTAGCGACCACCGAAGCTGCGCTCCGCTTAGCCCACCAATACCCATCAGCTGTCTCTGGAGTCCCACAGGCCAAAAAGGCCCGATAGGACTCCATCTTCAGCTTGACGGCATTCCTTACTGCTGGTGTCCACCAACGAGTTCAAGGGTTACTGCCACGACAGGCACCGACGACCTTACGGCCACAGCTGCGGCTGGCCGCCTCAACAATAGAGGCATGGAACACAGCCCATTCGGACTCAATGTCCCCCGCCTCACCTGGGACATGGTTGAAGCTCTGCCGGAGATGGGAGTAGAAACTCTTTCTGACAAGGGACTCTGCCGGACGTTGCAAGCAGACCCTCACAACACGCTTGGGTCTGCCAGGCCTGACCGGCATCCTCCCCCACCATCTGAGCCAACTCCCCACCAGGTGGTGATCAGTTGACAGCTCCGCCCCTCTCTTCACCCGATTGACCAGAACATGCGGCCGCAAGGCCGACGACAAGACTACAAAGTCGATCATCGAACTGCGGCCTCGAGTGTTCTGGTGCAAAGTGCACATGTGGACACTTTTATGTCTGAACAAGGTGTTTGTTATGGACAGTCCATGACGATCACAGAAGTCCAACAACAAAGCACCACTTGGATTTAGATTAGGGGGGCCGTTCCTCCCAATCACGCCACTCCAGGTCTCGCTGTCATTGCCCACGTGAGCATTGAAGTCCCCCAGCAGAACGAGGGAGTCCCCAAAAGGAGTGCTCTCCAACACCCCCTCCAAGGACTCCAAAAAGGGTGGGTACTCTGAACTGCTATTTGGTGCATAAGCACAAACAACAGTCAGGACCCGTCCCCCCACCTGAAGGTGGAGGGAGGCTACCCTTTCATCCACCGGAGTAAACTCTAATGTACATGCGCCAAGTCGGGGGACAATGAGCATGCCCACACCTGCTCGGCGCCTCTCACCGGGAGCAACTCCAGAATGGACAAGGGTCCAGCCCCTCTCAAGGACAGTGGTTCCAGAGCCCAAGCTGTGCGTTAAGGTGAGTCCAACTATATCTAGCCGGAACCGCTCAACCTCGCGCACCAGCTCAGCCTCCTTCCCCGCCAGAGAGGTGACATTCCACGTCCCTAGAGCTAGCTTTTGCAGCTGAGGATCAGATCGCAAGGGTCCCCGTCTCTGGCAGCTGCCCATCTCACAATGCACCCGACTCCTGTGGCCCCTCCTGCAGGTAGTGAGCCCACGGGAGGAGACCAGGACTGATATTTGACCAAAAACCAGGACTAGTACTAGACCAGAACCAGGACTGACTCTAGACCAGAACCAGGACTAGTACTAGACCAGAACCAGGACTGGTACTAGACTAGAACCAGTACTGATACTAGACCAGAACCAGGACTGATACAGGACCAGAACCAGGACTGATACTAGACCAGAACCAGGACTGATTCTAGACCAGAACCAGGACTAGTACTAGACTAGAACCAGGACTGGTACTAGACTAGAACCAGGACTGATACTAGACCAGAACCAGGACTCATACAGGACCAGAACCAGGACTGATACTAGACCAGAACCAGGACTGATTCTAGACCAGAACCAGGACTAGTACTAGACCAGAACCAAGACTGATACAGGACCAGAACGAGGACTGATACTAAACCAGAACCAGGACTCATACTAGACCAGAACCAGTCTTTTACCACTGTAACCAGAGCTGGTTCAGGGCTGTGATGAGTTTGGAAACCGGACTGAAATTTATCCAGATTTCCACTTTCATTTAAAAAGTCATGAAGCTGGTGAACTTTCTCAGTAATCTGGATGTAAAAGAGGTCTATAGGTGTTCATTATAGAGGCGTCTAGGGGAGGGGTTTAATGGCAGCCGATGCCAGCGAGCTGAAGATCAGTTTCTGCTGAGGTAAAAACTGGTTTAAAAGTGGGATGGGATCATGTCCAGAATGCATGTTGCTGGTTTCAGATGCCAAGCTATTTCCTGGAGGATTTTTAAATCCACCACATTAAACTTGACATAACATCAGAATTATTTCCAGGTTTTAGACACAGACTAGTTTTCTTGTATGACTGTGTGGAATTAATATTTTGTCTAATGGTTTTAATGTTTTGGCTAAAATAGTTGGCTTTATTTCTCAGTGGAGAGGAGCTCTGGGCTGAAATGGAAGTTTTCCATCGTAGCAATCACAGAGAATTGCTGGCGTTCTTGTGGATCATTCCAGATAAATGAAGCTCTCTGGCCTTCACAGCTCAGTGTTATAGCTACGCAGGCTCTGTTTCTACAGCTCAGAGTCAGTCTGAAGTTCATTTTTTGCCACTTCCGCTCAGTTTTCCTGCTTTCTCTCTTTAGGCTGGTGACCACAGTGGTGTTTCTCCATGCTGGTTTATCTTTGCTCAAGGTGCTCCTGGTTCTTATCGGTGCAACCATTCAAGATGATGCAGGAGTCCCTCAGCTGACTCTGCTCTGGTTGTTAACACAGCTCTGCCTTCCACACACTGAGCTCTTCTTTTCATTCATGTTCCTCTTCCTAACCGAGGAGCAGCTGGTTGGACGTTCTGAGTGATCAGGAAATCACACTAAATGCAGAAATGCTCAGACAAGGCCGAGTCAGCGACCGCAGCAGACGAAACATCACCACCTTCAGAGAGAACCAGGTCCAGAATGTGGCCTGGAATGTGGGTCGGTTCTTTTCCATGTTGCCATGGAAACGTCCAGTATAGAAGAAACTTCCTTCACATTCCCATTTGTCATGTTATCCATGTGGATGTTCAGATGAAATGGTTAAAATCAGTGGAGGTAACCGACAATAATCCAGAAAATTCATCAGTAAAATTTAGTGTCCTGGACGTCTGGAGACGATTAAAACAGGATTTTAGAACCAGCCTTAAAATAAAACTAAGATATTCGAAAGAAATAAAACCAGCAAATGAAATCTCTTTAAACTGGAATGAAGCTGTAAATAAGGCAGCTTCTCCTTCCCTTTTCCTCCGATTCTACATTTATTCCTAAACCTAAAATGTTTCATTAAGAACTGCAGCACTTGTGTCTTCTGTTCACGTTTCTGTCAGAAAAAGAAAATCCAAACTGAGAAATGATGTCATGAACTAACAGACTTGTTGGACAGAGATCTGATATGAAGTCCAGCAGCTTTATGAAGTTTACACTGGTCTCTGTTGTATTCTGAGTTCTACATGGTCCAGTTACCAGATTAGATTGATTCACCCCACAAACTGATCGTGTTCGATTCCTTATTTTACTAACACAGGAATCCTACTGGGTCCAGGCTTGATCTCAGAACAGCTGTCAGTAGTAGCAGAACTACAGCAAGGACCCTGAACGCATCATGGCATGTTATCTTTGTTGTTAATTCTGCTGTTCATCTCTTGAGTTAGGAGCCTAATTCTGCCTGAAGGATTCAGTACCTACAGTTAGATTCCTATGGAACAGGTCTGGTACCAGGACCAGACTAAAACTGGAAATAAAGCTAAAAATGTCCAAAGAAGGACTTTGAAAGACATTTTGAAAACTGGAAAACTGTTGATCAAGACCACAATGAAAATATGAGGACTCTGGATCAGGATTCTGGATCAGGACTAAAGGTTTTAAAGTGTTAGCTCCATTTAGAAACCAGCAGTTTATTTGAACCTGTACCTTCACCTGCTACCAGCAGACTCAGCAGCAATGTTGTGGTTCGGCTCTCAGACTCAGTTTCCTCTTTCTTATATTTAAACTGATGTTAGACGTTAAAATAAATCAACACGTGTTTCACATTCACACTGAAACGCATCTCAGAGGGAAACAGTTTTTACACAACCAGTTCAGCCTGCTGCTGCTTACTGGTGTCGACTCATCTTCCTCTTTCTTTATTCCTCTCACAGAGCCACAAGTCTGTTTTTAGACGGGGTGGTTTCAGTGTTTGCTTCAGGCTGAAAATCTGATGCAGGAGGGTAACGGTTCAGCTCATGTCCTGTTCATTCAGACCCTGTGAGGTCCAAAACCTGTCCTCCTTATAAACATGCACATAAATATGTACATAAAATGTACATAAACATGCATGTAAACATGTAACAACAGTGTCATGTGTTCATTGTAAAGTGTGACAGCAGCAGGAGGAAAGACCTGCGGTATCTCTCCTTTCCACGAGGATGGACCAGTCTGTCCCTGAAGCTGCTCTCCAGACCAGACAGGGGTCCTGCAAGGGCGACTTATGTTCCAGTCCTGCAAGGGTGGACTCATGGTCCGGTTCTGCAGGGGGGGACTCATGGTCCAGCATGGAGGTCACCTACTACCTGCACTGAGTCCAGAGACCAGCCCAGGACAGAGCTGGACTGATGACTTAGTCCAGCTTCTCCCTCTCTGTGATGCTGCTGCTCCAGCAGACCACACCGTACAGGATGTGTGATCCACCACAGAGTCATAGGAGGTCCTCAGGAGTCCCCCTTCATCTCCTCAGAAGATAGACCTGCTCTGACCCTTCCTGTCCAGTGGTCCATGTTTGAGTCCAGTCCAGTTTATGGTCTAGGTGAACACCCAGGTTCTTTTAAGAGTCCTCTCTCTCAATGTTCGTTCCCTGGATGTTCACCGGTGAGGGGACAGCAGACCGGTGTCTGTGAAAATCCACTAGCATGTCCTATGTTTTCCCTGCATTGATCAGGAACAGCTTCTTCCCTGAAGCTGTCAGACTGCTGAACTCTTGCCATGCCCTGTAGACTCCTCCCCACCCTTCCCCACCCTACTTCCCCACCTCTGAACACCAGCCCAAACCCTGCTGCCCTGCCCCCACCCCCCCCCCCCCCATCCCCACCCCAACCGAATCCACCCCCCCACTCCGACAAACAGACCTGCACTGCAAACACTTTACCTGTCCACATGTTTACATGTTTACCTGCTGTCCATACAAGTGCAATATCATTAATGTTAATATCAGAAGTGTTATACTTTGGACTATCACTACCTCATGCACATACATACTTGCACATATTTATCTAGGCTGCACATGCAAACTGGGCTCTTTAGTGTTTACTGTCATTTTTATTTAAAATTTTGCTGTTTATATTCTATTGTATTTAGCTTATATTCTATTTATATTTAGCCTATATTTCTATTTTTTTTCATGTCTTATTTTATTTCACTTATTGCCCTCCTTCTTATGGCTCAAACCGGGACCTCAGTTCTAATTTCGTACCATAAACATGTAAATGTGAGCTGGTATGACAATAAAGTTCCTTGAATCCTTGAATCAGGAGGTGGTTTTGCTGACACCAGTCCATAAAGTTCTGCGTCAGTCCTCTGTAGTCCACGTCATGGTCCTCAGTGATCAGTCCAACAATCGCAGTCCTCTGAGAACCTCTGCAGAATGCAGATGTCTCTGTTTGTCCGAGGTCTGCAGAGTAGAGGCTAAAGAGAAACAGGACCAGGACCGTCCCCTGGGGGACACCTACGCTGCAGGTCAGCAGGTCATTAGAGGCATTGCTGCTGGGCCTCTAAAGGTATTATTTTAATAACCAGGTAATACTGTCCTTGATCTGGATGACATACATAAGCCCAGTCTCAGAAACCTTGAAGTTATTGTCGATGAAGCCTCGTCTCCAGAACTTCTGTCAATACGTGGAGTAGAGTGGCTATCCATGTTTTTATCACCATTAAGTGAGCCCACACACCATGTTTGCTTTTGATTTCTTTTGTTTGTTGTTGTATTCTGGACTTCCAGACCAACTTGCCGACTTGTTGCTGGTTTCCCCATGGTGGGTCACATATGTGAACGAGAGCAGTTTTCCAGGGAATTTAAGATCACATGATCGACAGTGGAAGGTTTAGAAGTCAGCATTCACATTTCAATTCCCACATTCAAAAAATATCTACAATATTTGCCTTAATAAATTTCTAGGGCTGTCAAAGTTCTTCGAACACAAATTCCCTGTGATGGTGCTTTTTTTAGGCAGAAGTGATGCAGAAATCGGGTTGTTGTTCTGAAGCAGAAGTTTTATTCATTTACAGTTTAGCTTTGCAACTCCGCGAGATGATTCTTTGGATAAAACTAAGGTCATTTTTTATCTACTGTGGATTAATTTATCTGTCTATTTTTCACTGTTGAAAGGCCAAATATTCTGTCATAGAAAGTATTTTTCCCACTTTGAAATAACTAAAGAAGAAAATCCAGATGACCCAGCTTTCCACCAGCCCATAAACGCATCCTGCAGACGAAGCGGTGAGGCTGGAAGAGTCTGATCTGTACGTAGATACAGATTTGTCCGTGCGTACCAGGAGATTTCTGCGCATATATTTAACAATTTCTCTGTTTGAGCCTTTTTGAACATGAAACTATTAAATTTGTGAGGCTGAATGTGATAAATTTGTGTGTAGATTTTTAATGTACATTTTTGTGTAAACTTATTTTGTGTGTGTAATTTCTAGATAGAACATTCATTTGCAAGTACCCTAAATTACACACAAAATGGTTTAAACACTTTACAAACTCTCCATAGAAGCATCAAACGCAGAGCTCAGACTAACGTAGTGTGATTCATGTGCAGCAACATCACTGACTCCTGTTGGCTGCTAACAGATGCTAATGGCTCTTAACTGCTTTTTTCTTAGTGTTTGCAGAGAGAAGTTGGTTTTTTTCCAGTTCAGATCAGTTTTCTCCCAGCAGCATCTAGTGGATATCAGAGGAAGTGCAGCCAAACGCAACTCTACAATGCTCAAAAACAACAACAAAACAATCCATAGAAAAGAAAACCCTCTTCCTCTTGTGAAAGATTAAATAATTTTGCCTTTTTTTGTTGTTCAGGTCGTATTAACGTTACGGTTTTATTTCAACATGAAATTATGATGACATTCGCCTTCTGGAAGCTTTGGTGTTTCCAAATATTTGAGTTACAACACTTGCACGCTTGATTTCACCCAGAGAGGGTGGCGTCCCTAGAGCCACGTTGCCCATCACACATGTGGAGTTTCAGGTCACAGCCCAACAGAAACAACATCATCTGCCTTGTTTTCATCTTCAGATAAAAATCTAAAGAATCATCCATCCTCCTTTGTTGCTGCTCCAGCTGGTTTTTGCACAAACAAGAAAAAAAATCTATTTCATTAAAACCCATTGAAGCTAAAACCAATGAAACCAGTGCATACATGAGGAACGTTGGTGTTATGTCCCACGTTTAAAGCCGAGTTGGAATAACGACCAGCAAAACATCTGGCGCAGCCATGATGGAATAATCCACAGGTTACCATGGTGATTCCCTCTTTTTTCAGTCTACTGAGAGCCAGAGGCAGACGAGGAAGAAACACTGAGATAAAGAGGATTATTTTATGTCGGGTTAAATGAGAACTTTATCTGTAGTTGAATTTGTTTTTAACAGCCTCCAGCTTTTTCAGTCTGAAGCATCATTTGTGCACATGCTCAGAAACTGATGCCACAGTTTGCAATGAGCCTCTGGATTTAAAAAAGTATGATCTTAGTTCACTTTTCATTGAACTGAGAAAGACTGAATCCCAGCCATCACCTAATGGAAGGTTGAACAGAGTGTTTCAGAGGAAAATCGACCAGAATTGTCTGCCTAGAAATAGAAACCAGACGTCATGATTTCTGAACAAAGCACCAAACAGCCTTGTGGTATTCCCACAACTGGATAAATAATCCTTTGATAACAAAATTAGGAAAACATTCATGAACAATTCCTAACTCAAACTGGTGGAATTTCCTATAAAATAATTACACATTGAAGTTCCTTTGCAGCCAGAAATGATGGATTACAGGGGTAAATATGATAAAACAGTACTTTGTCATATATATTATGACAAACATATATATTATGTTTATAATTTAGTTATGAAACTAGAAAGTAAACACTGTGGTCCTGCTAATGGTACACTGGATGAATGGTATGATACTTTTACTGGTGGAAAATATTCACACTCCTATGCAAATCTGTGTGTGTTCAGGATAACATCTCTGTTTTGTTTCCTTCCACTGAAACCATTTCCATAAACAAAAATACCCTCCCCCTCTGCAGGCAGACAATGGACATCAGGCATCCCCGAACAAACTGAGAAATCCAGAAAAGCCTGAAGTATCTGTGACAGCTCCAATAAGAAAAGTGCTTCTATCACACTCTGGAGGTAAACTGCTGCATCCGAACGGACCGAAACCCAAACGGCAGAGAAGTTTCAGCTGCTGATTTAATCTGTTGGATGGAAAGTAAAAACATGGTGTCAGCTGAGCAATAAAGAACAGAAAAAAATAAGTGACGGCTTCATGCTGACGTTGGGCGACTCTACTCCCAGAAGAGTCCAACACAGTCTGGAGTCTGGGTTCTGTATCTATGTACATGGTTTCCTGTCTGTGGACGTTGTTCTGTGTCTGCAGACGTGGTTTCGTGTCTGTAGATGTGTTTCCATGTTTGTGGACATGGTTCCCTGTGTGTGGATGTGGTTCCGTGTCTGTGGACGTGGTTTAGTGTCTGTGGATGTAGTTCTGTGTCTGTGGACGTGGTTTAGTGTCTGTGGATGTGGTTCCGTGTCTGTGGACGTGGTTTAGTGTCTGTGGATGTGTTTCCGTTTCTATGGACGTGGTTTAGTGTCTGTGGAATTGATTCCATGTCTGTAAGCGTAGGTTCTGCGTCTGTAGATGTGGTCTTGTGTCTGTGGACGTGGTTCCAGGTCTGTGGATGTGGTCTCATGTCTCTGGATGTGGTTCCATGTCTGCGGACGTGGTTCCCTGTTTGTGGTCGTAGTTCTGTGTCTGTGGACATGGTTCTGTAACTGTGGACATGGTTCCGTGTCTGTAGATGTGTTTCCATGTCTGTGGACGTGGTTCCCTGTGTGTGGATGTGGTTCCGTGTCTGTGGACGTGGTTCCCTGTGTGTGGATGTGGTTCCGTGTCTGTGGACGTGGTTTAGTGTCTGTGGATGTGGTTCTGTGTCTGTGGACGTGGTTTAGTGTCTGTAGATGTGTTTCCATGTCTGTGGACGTGGTTCCCTGTGTGTGGATGTGGTTCCGTGTCTGTGGACGTGGTTCCCTGTGTGTGGATGTGGTTCCGTGTCTGTGGACGTGGTTTAGTGTCTGTGGATGTGGTTCCGTGTCTGTGGACGTGGTTTAGTGTCTGTGGACGTGTTTCCGTGTCTGTGGACGTGGTTTAGTGTCTGTGGAATTGATTCCATGTCTGTAAGCGTAGGTTCTGCGTCTGTAGATGTGGTTCCGTGTCTGTGGACGTGGTTCCAGGTCTGTGGATGTGGTCTCGTGTCTCTGGACGTGGTTCCATGTCTGCAGAATTGATTCCATGTAGGTTCTGCGTCTGTAGATGTGGTCTTGTGTCTGTAGACGTGCTTCCGTATCTGTGGACGTGGTTCCAGGTCTGTGGATGTGGTCTCGTGTCTCTGGACGTGGTTCCATGTCTGCGGACGTGGTTCCATGTTTGTGGTTGTAGTTCTGTGTCTGTGGACATGGTTCTGTAACTGTGGACATGGTTCCGTGTCTGTGGACATGGTTCTGTGTCTGTGGATGTAGGTCCTTGCCTGTAGACGTGGTTCCGTCTCTGTGGACGTGGTCTCATGTCTGTAGACGTGGATCCCTGTCTGTGGACGTGGTACCGTGTCAGTGGATGTGGTCTTGTGTTTGTGGACGTGGTTCATTGTCTGTCGATGTGGTTCCGTGTCTGTGGATGTGGTCTTGTGTCTGTGTACATGGTTCCGTGTCTGTAGACGTAGATCCCTGTCTGTGGATGTGGTTCCGTATATGTGTATGTGGTTCCATGTCTATGGACGTAGTCTCATGTCTATAGACGTGGATCCCTTTCTATGGACGTGGTTCTGTGTCTGTGGACTTGGTTTTATTACTGTAGACATGGTTCTGCTGCATGGCTGAGTCCAGCTTTACGTTCTGTGCTGCAGGTTTCTGAGCATCCTCGTCATGCAGACCATTAAGTGTGTGGTTGTGGGTGATGGCGCCGTGGGCAAGACCTGCCTCCTTATCTCCTACACCACCGGGGCCTTTCCCAAAGAGTACATTCCTACTGTTTTTGACAACTACAGCAGCCAGGTACGTCTCCTCTTCAAGTGTTTTCCACCTGTTAGCTGTTAAGAAGCTGCAGACAGACTGTGTGTGGTGCATTCAGGTGACTGTGGATGGCAGGGTCATCAGCCTAAACCTGTGGGACACGGCGGGACAGGAGGAGTACGACCGGCTCAGGACACTGTCCTACCCGCAGACCAATGTCTTCATCATCTGCTTCTCCATCTCAAGCCCCGCCTCCTTTGAGAACGTCAGACACAAGTGGCACCCAGAGGTCACCCTGAATTTATAATTATTACCATGACAACCATTCCCTTAGCAGATTCTTCCTCATTATTGAACTCGGCCTGTCAGATTCCTCAAAAAACAAACAAACAAACAAACAAAAAAACTACATCTCCAAATGAATTAACACTGGAAATAAAAGCAGAATCCCATTAAGTCATTTTATTCCCAGTAGAACATGAAAACATAGATGATGAAACATTTTACCATTTGATGGAAAACATGAGCTGAATCTGATGGCACCTTAAAATCTTAGACAAAAAGATTAAACAATTACACTGTTGTATAATCCTAAGGAAGTACGGTCTCATGGATTGGGACAATAGAATGAAATATACAAAAATATGTCTTCTTTATAAAAATCACACATGGTTCCGCTTACTCTTGAATGTTTTGTAACCATTAGAGTTAATACAAATCAAATCGCAAGGGGGGTCTTGAGAGGGAAAAGTGACAGGACAGTAAGCTTTTTCTGTTACAGCTCCACTAGAGTGGAATAACATCCCCACGTATACTATCTAGCCAAAAGGATTCACTCACCCATCCAAATAACTGAAATCAGGTGTTCCAATCACTTCCATGGCTCTTTCCTGTTCCAAAATGACAAAAGCAAGGTCCATAAAGACATGGATGAACAAATTTTATGTGGGTGAACTGCACAGAGTCCTGATCTCAACTCAACAGAACACCTTTGGGATGAATTAGAGCGGAGGCTGAGAGCCAGGCCTTCTGGTCCAGCATCAGCGCCTGACCTCACAATGCGCTTCTAGAGGAATGGTCAAAACTTCCTATAAACAAACTCCTAAACATGTAGTTTAAGAATAGGATTTAGGAAGTTTATACGAGAGTCAAGGCAGGTGAGCCAATACTGTTGGCAACATCGTGTACATCAGGGAGATCAAGATGTATGTTATATCAGACTCTTCCTGCTTTTGCTCTCCCTTCTGCTGCATTCTTCCTCTTTTTATTTTGATTTGTACAATGATTTTTCCTCTTTTTTACCTACAAACCCACCCACAGTAGTTTTTTGATACCTATGTCTTTGGGACTAAAGAATTTTTACAAAAAACCGCAGCATTTTTCATAGCTCTTTTATCTTCAGCGCTCGGTGCGCGCGGCCTACACACAGCTGAAGCCTACACGTAGGACTCAGCTAAAGCTAAGTAGCTTGGAAAGGTGCTAACGCTAGGCTAACGAGCAGCAAGATGCCTTCCATCTCCACAGACAACTACCAAGACCTATTTAAGAAGATAACAGCGCTGGAGGCAAAAGTTTGCCGCCTTGAAGTCAATATTGAAGTAAATGGATGGTGTTGAAAATAAAACAACCACAACAGCGGAGGTGAGCAAGCTAACAGATGGCTGAAAATCACAGATAACACTACTAAAAAAAGAAGCAGCCTCTGTGAATTACAATAAATCATCGGGTAAAAATCCTCCCTGGAACTGTCTTGGTGCAAAGCCAAAATAAATCATGCCTTCTGGAAAAGGGAGGACAACGTATCACAGGCCAATGCAACGAGCTGAAGTCTGTGATGAGACTGACTGGACTCCACTCCCTACAAAACAAAGCACCTCTTCTACCCTCTACATGGTAGGAAACAGGACTGGACAACCCAGACTGGGAAGGTTAACAACAAACCTCCAAAGCACCTGAATGTGGAACTACAGAACAGATATGCTCTGCTTTCAGAGGACTCGGGATCTTCATTGGATGACCATCTGTCCCAGGACTGCGAGGTGAGGACTAAAAGCCGGTCAGAAAGGAAAAGGCCACAGGGAAAGCTAAAGGCTGGGCCTGAAACTCTGATTATTGGTGATTCTACTGTAAATGATGTTCAGTGGATGTGTGGAAAGAACACCAAAGTCCTCTGCTTTCCTAAAGATGTGATCAGCGACCTGCAGGAGAGGATTCTGGAAGCCGTGGCTGATCACCCAGATGGGAGAAACATTGTTCTACATACAGGGTGAAATGATGTGTCCAAGCAACAATCTGAGGTTCTGAAGCAGGACTTTACTGGACTGTTAAACACAGCGAGCTCTCTGAAAGCAGCTGTTTTCATCAGTGGACCTGGTCCTCCATCAGAAGAGGAAAGATTCAGTAGATTACTGCCACTAAATAATTGGCTTGTTTCAGCATGTGCTGACAACAAACTGCATTTTATTAATAATTTTTACATTTTTTGGGAACAAAGACATCTTTTTAGGACAAATGGAACATTTTCCACTTCCTGTGTCATCCCTCTGTATTCAGTGCCAAGACTGGGATACAAGAGAAGTTATACCATAAGATAGACCAAACAAAACCCAGAGAAAACCCAGAGGAGGAGCTGCATCTGCCCCACCCTGCCTTGAAAAAACAGAGACATCGGCGGAGACAAGAGGATGGATCTTTATTTGCCCCCAATCCCCTCAACAGCACCAAAAACCAGGACGACAATCCTTCGCCCCACCAAACCCCAACCAGGTCATTGTCGCCCAAGCCCCCCCTCATCTGAAATTCACTAAAGAGATGATGGACCGGGTCCCTGCTGGACTCAGATCTACCCCCCAGGCCAAAATGTTTCTGCCCCCCATAAACCCCCGACTAGAGCAGCTGAAGGGGGGGGGGGGGGGGGGGGCGCCCAGCCCCTCCTGTACCACCATACCAGCTTCATGTTTCGGATGTATGATGTGTGGAGGGTCCAGGCTGTGTGGATAACAGCAGTGGTGATTTTTCCCAGGACCAGCTGGATCCCTGTTTATTGGAAGGTACAAAAATATCTGTACTGTTTGGTAACACAGAGAGCTGCTTTCTAAAAGGTTTCTAAGTAGAGTTAACACACCCTGTGAGCCACAGCGTGCCCCCAAACATAGGGTAAACAATTCCAAACCACTTAAGTTAGCTTTATTAAATGTTAGGTCATTAGCAGGGAAACATTTTTAATTAATGATTTTATCACTGAGCACAACCTTGATTTTATGTTTTTAACAGAAACTTGGTTAAACCAAGATAACAACGCAGCCGCTCTGATAGAGTCAACCCCTCCTAACTTTAGTTTTATCAGTGAGGTCAGACTGAACAGGAGAGGAGGAGGAGTAGCAGTTTTATTTAATGAATCATTTCAATGTAAGCAGTTATCTTTTGGAAATTTTACATATTTTGAATATGTGGCTCTTTAGCTAAAAGCTAAAAATAGATCAGTGTTTCTAGATATATACTGCCCACCAGGGTACTGCGCAGGATTTCATGATGAGTTTAGTGAACTGCTGCATTAATCTGTGTAGACTTTGACTGTGTAATTATTGTTGGTGATTTTAACATCCATGTAGACAACCCTCAGGATGAGGAGACTAAAGACCTGAGTAACAATCTGGACAACGTTGGGCTGACTCAGCATATAACAGAGCCCACACACACTAAAGGACACACTCTAGATTTACTGATCTCGAAGGGTTTGAACTTTTCTAAAATTACTGTGTGTGATGTGGCCTGTCTGATCATCACTGTTTTCTTTGAAATACGATTCCTGTTCACACTAATGTCTCAACAGAGGTCATCACTAAACGGTGTATAGCTGAAAACACGACTGGGATGTTTAACCAGGTCTTCTTTTCAACACCTGCCCTATCAGGGGGTTCAGCCAATGAGCTTGTCACTAGTTTTAATGCTAAAATGTTAAGTATTATGGATGCTGTTGCTCCTATTAAGGTGAAAGTTGTCTCTGGGAGGAAAAAGTCTTCATGGAGAAATTCCACATTGGTGAAAAATGGAAAAAGAGAGTCGGAAAGCCGAGTGTAGATGGAGAAAAACAAATCTACAGGTTCATTATGACATGTATAAAGACAAACTTTACTCTTATAATCTACAACTAAGGAATGCAAGAAAGTCCTATTTCGCTGACATTATTAGCAAAAACTATCAAAAAGCTCGGGTCTTATTCGCTGCCGTTGACAGGTTAACAAACCCTCCTGTGTCAATAGCACCTGAATTTTGTTCCACCAAGGTTGCAATGAATTCGCCAAATTCTTCACAGAAAAAATCCAAAATATCAGACAAACAGTTGGTTCATCAGCAGCAACAGGTTCAATAAATGTGTCCATTGAAAACCAGCTTAAACACCATGACCCAGTTTAATCCCATTAGCAGCAAAGATCTAGGCGATATCATAAGTGAGTTGAACTCCTCCTCTTGCTGTTTGGACATCCTGCCCACAGGCCTTTTCAAAAAGGTCTCAAGAGCTCTGGAGCCAGATCTGTTACAGATTGTGAACTGGTCTTTAATTTCAGGTGTCTTCCCAGAACTTCTAAAAACAGCTGTAATCAAACCTCTCCTAAAAAGGGACAATCTAGACACAAATGAGCAACTACAGGCCGATCTCAAATCTTTTTTTTTTTAAGTAAGATCATTGAAAAAGCTGTTGTTCATTAACTAAATGACTTTTTAACACAAAACAACTGCTACGATGTCTTCCAGTCAGGTTTTAGATGGCACCACAGCACAGAGATGCTCTGACCAAAGTCATTAATGACATATGTTTGAATACAGATGATGGAAAAATGTCAGTCTTTGTCTTACTGGACCTCAGTGCTGCTTTTGATACAGTCGACCACAATATATTACTCCCGACTTGAGAACTGGGTGGGCCTCTCTGGTACTACACTGGTTTAAATCTTATTTAGAGAACAGGAAGTACTTTGTGTCAGTAGGTAACTTTACATCTGAGCAGACAAGAATTACATGTGGAGTTCCCCAAGGTTCCATCCTGGGACCACTTCTGTTTAACATCTACATGCTCCCACTGGCACAGGTCATAAAGAACGACAACATTAGTTACCATAGCTACGCAGATGACACACAGGTATATATTACAATGTCACCAGGAGATCGAGGCCCCGTACAGGCTCTTGGTAAATGTATTGAAGAGATTAATGACTGGATGTGTCTGCACTTTCTCCAGTTAAACAAAAACAAAACTGAGGTGATGGTCTTTGGAGCCAAAGAGAAATGATTAAAGGTCACCACAGAACTTCAGTCTATACACCTAAAAACCACCAACCAGACCAGAATTTTTTTCTGTATTGGTGGACTCAGACCTAAACTTTGAGAAACACATTAAGGGAATTACAAAATTAGCCTACTATCAGCTTAAGAATATACCAAGGGTAAAGATGTGATGTCTCAGCAAGACCTGAGGTGTTTACACTGGCTGCCGGTCCGTCAGAGGATAGACTTTAAAGTTCTGCTGCTGGTCTAGAAAGCTCTGAATGGTTTAGGACCAACATACATCAGAGTCCTCCTGACCCAGTATGAACCTACCAGTACCCTCAGGTCATCTGGATCCAGTTTCTTATCAGTTCCCAGAGTCAAAACCAGACACGGAGAAGCTGCATTCAGCTTCTATGCTCCACATGTCTCACCAGGGAGGCATCCTAACCAGATGCCCGAGCCACCTCATCTGGCTTCTCTGGATGTGGAGGAGCCAGATGAAAACTCATTTTGGTTATTTGTATTTGCGTTCTTGCTCTTTCGGTCACTACCCACAGCTCATGACCATAGGTGAGGGTAGGAAAGTGGATCGACTGGTAAATCGAGAACTTTGCCTTTTGGCTCAGCTCCTTCACCACAACAGACGCAGAGTCCACATCACTGCAGACGCTGCATCGATCCCCCTGTTGATCTCCCGCTCCATCCTTCCCTCACTGAGATACTTGATTTCCTCCACTTGGGCCAGGACCTCATTGCCAACCCGGAGGACACTCCACTGCTGATTCTCATCCCAGCTGCTTCACACTCAGCTGCAAATCACTCCAGTGAGAGCTAAAGATCACGGCTCAATGAAGACAACAGAATCACATCATCCGCAAAGAGCAGAGACCCAATCCTGAGGCCATCAAACCGGATCCCCTCAACACCTCAACCGCCTAGAACTTCTGTCCATAAAAGTTATGAACAGAATCAGTGACAAATGGCAGCCTTGGCAGAGTCCAACCCTCACCGGAAACAATTCTAATTTACTGCCGGCGATGTGGACCAAGCTCTGACACTGGTCGTACAGGAACAGCTCGTACAAGGGGGTCCAGCACTCCATACTCCCCCACAGATCCAGCTGGCCTCCTTAACAATAGAGGCATGAAACACAGCCCACTCGGACTCAATGTCCCCTGCCTCACCCAGGACATGGTTAAAGCTCTGCTGGAGATGGGAGTTGAAACTCTTTCTGACTGGACTCTGCCAGACGTTCCCAGCAGACCCTCACAACACGCTTGGGTCTGCCAGGCCTGACCGGCATGCTCCCCCACCATCTGAGCCAACTCACCACCAGGTGGTGATCAGTTGACAGCTCTGCCCCTCTCTTCACCTGAGTGTCCAGGACATGCAGCCGCAAGTAAAATGATACGACTACAAAGTCGATCATCGAACTGTGGCAGTGAGGCTACAAGGACGGCTACAGGTGGAGTCTGCAAGCAAAACAGGAAAAGTGGCACACAAAAACTTCCAGATTTCTAAAAGCATCACGCCTTTTCTGTCTTTAAATCAGAATCAATTCTAGAGTTGGTGCACATGAGAGAACGCCTTGTCCCGCCCACATTGTGGCTATAAACGGTCAGGTGGACACCTGTAATACATATTCATCACATCGTTTCCATGACGTCTCAGGAGGGACAAAAAGGGAAGTGCAATTTTTCGGTGTGATACAGAGATCCTTATGAAGCATGTTGAAAAACGTGAAAATGTGTAACTGGTGGACACGGTGTGGACGTTACTGGTGTCAGGAAGACAGAATAGTGGCAGCAGGTGGAGACGCTGTCATCACAGTGTCAGAAGGGAAGAAACGCCAGAGGAGTCGGAACGTCCGGATGAATATCTTTCGGTAGAACATTGTGTAAGAATAAATTAAAAAAAAAGAAAAAAAAAAAGGAAGGAGGTGGAAGCCTGTAATAAATATTCATCAAATCATTTTCATGATGGCTCAGGAAGGAAAAGAGGGAAGAAGAGGATTTCTCCAGCATGTGGGACTGAGATCCTTAGTTCCTGGGTGTTCCAGCTGTAGTTGGAGAGGGTGAGGCAAGAGACTCCACCCAGCACCACATATTTTACTAAACTCCACCTCTACGTGTTTTCCTAACCGTTCACTTCTAGACCTCCAGCCTCCAGTCTGGTCCCGCTCTGCTTGGGCTTAGAATGAATGAGTCATGGTAGACTCAAACCAACAACCCTATACATCCACCTGGTTCATGGTGGACACAGACTGGCCTCTACATTCACCTGGTTCATGGTGGACCCAGACCGACCAGCCTCTACATCCACCTGGTTCATGGTGGACCTAGACCGACCAGCCTCTACGTCCACCTGGTTCATGGACCCAGGCATACCAGCCTCTACATCCACCTGGTTAATGGTGGACCCAGACTGACCAGCCTCTAAATCCACCTGGTTCATGTTGGACCCAGACCGACTAGCCTCTACATCCACCTGGTTCATGTTGGACCTAGACCGACCAGCCTCTACATCCACCTGGTTCATGGTGGACCCAGACCGACGAGCCTCTACATCCACCTGGTTCATGGTGGACCCAGACAGACCAGCCTCTACATCCACCTGGTTCATGGTGGACCCAGACCGACGAGCCTCTACATCCACCTGGTTCATGTTGGACCCAGACCGATCAGCCTCTACATCCACCTGGTTCATGGTGGACCTAGACCGGCCAGCCTCTAAATCCACCTGGTTCATGGTAGACCCAGACCGACCAGCCTCTACATCCACCTGGTTCATGGTGGACCCAGACCGATCAGCCTCTACATCTACCTGGTCCATGGTGGACCCAGACCGACGAGCCTCTACATCTACCTGGTTCATGGTGGACCCAGACCGACCAGCCTCTACATCCACCTGGTTCATGGTGGACCCAGACCGATCAGCCTCTACATCTACCTGGTTCATGGTGGACCCAGACCGACGAGCCTCTACATCTACCTGGTTCATGGTGGACCCAGACTGACCAGCCTCTACATCCACCTGGTTCATGTTGGACCCAGACCGATCAGCCTCTACATCTACCTGGTTCATGGTGGACCCAGACCGACGAGCCTCTACATCTACCTGGTTCATGGTGGACCTAGACCGACGAGCCTCTACATCTACCTGGTTCATGGTGGACCCAGGCCAACCAGCCTCCACTTCTTCTTAAGCCTCGCCTTCTGGTTAATAACAAACATCTGTTTCTCTGGTCATCCTGAAATTTTCTTTTTTTGTGTGTGTGTGTGTGTGTGTGGGCGGCTCTCTTGTGCATCTTTATTAATTTCTGCAAACAGCTTTATTATCTAACATGTAGTGTGAAAGGTAATATTATCCACTTTTAAAAGCAAGCTAAAGACTCAGTTGTTTAAGAAGCATTTCCACACTTAGCTTAACTCTTCTACTCACCAGAATGAGTTAGAAAGATTTGTCCAGCTCTTTGGCTCAACCAAGTACTGAATAAGCTTTGTGCAGTTATACCCAAGTTGATATTGTTCTATGAAATTGTGATGTTGTATTTAAACAAAATGACTTACAGAAGCTATAAAAACTAAAAAAAAAAAAAAAAAAAAAAACTGTCCTGGTGAATGAATGAATGAATAAAGTTTAAAAGAGACATAAAAATAATGTACTAAAATATGACTAAATAAAAAGACAAACACAAATAAATTGATTAAACTGTATAAATGAAACATAAATAAAAGATTAATGCACAAATTAACTACAATGGGGATTCAGCGATAAACTAAAAAGGTCTATAGGCTACTGGTCTATAGACGAGGACCGTGGTGGTGGAACGAGGACTTTCTACACTGTAGATGGTGGATCTTCAGCGTCTGAGAAAAATTTTTCAAAAAATTGTTCCAGTTTTAGATCCAGTTTTTCTCAGATTGGTGAAGCTCTGTCCATCTTTCCATCTGAGAGACTCTACCTCTTGGAAATGCTCCTATATACCCAGTCATGTTACTGACCTGTTGCCAGGTAAACCTGCTCCTCGAGGTGTTTCTGGTTTGTACCAGGTACTTTTCCAGCCTTTTGTTGCTCCTGTTCCAACTTTTTCCAGACATGTTGCTGCATCAGATTCACTGTCAGCTCATATTTTCATCACATGGTGAAACGTCTCCGTTTCATCCTCTGACATGTTGGTTGTCTGCAATTGGGGATAAAAGATGACCTGATGGGATTCATTAATAATTACATTCTGGTTTTATATATACATTTTAAGCAGCCTCCCAACTAATTTAAAACTGGGTTCATAGACAAAATCTGAGTGTTCCAGCTGTTTGATGCATACTCTACACCCTGATTTGCTTTATACTCAGCTGGTGTTGTCTCCAGGTGACCCACCACTGTCCCGGCGTTCCCATCCTCCTGGTTGGCACAAAGAGCGACCTCCGGAGCAACGAGGAGATTCAGCGGAAGCTGAAGGAGCAGAATCAGGCCCCCATCAGCATCCAGCAAGGCACTGCCCTGGCCCGCCAGATCCAGGCCGTCAAATACCTGGAGTGTTCAGCCCTGAACCAGGAGGGCATCAAGGACGTGTTTGCTGAGGCTGTGAGGGCCTTCCTCAACCCACAGCCCGCCACTAGCAAGAAGCCATGCATCCTGCTGTAAAACTGGAGGCTACGACCTGATTCAGCCCGCCCGAGACGACCCAGAACCTTTTATCACCTATTTTTTTTTTATCAGATATAAAAATATGATTTAATTCAAACTGGACTGAGCATGTGCAGAATGTTTTCACCCGCAAACTAACCCTCAGACATAAACACATTCAGATCAACTGAAGCTGTTTTCTATTAAACTGATTTTGTTGTTCTGGAAATGTTTCACTTGTTTCTGAATCTTCCCTTTTCCACTTCAGAGAAGCCTCGGTCATCCTGTCAGCAGAAACCGGCCAGTTAATCAGCTCCTCACTTCCACCTAAAACTCTGATGTTCGTCGCAACGTCCATAAAAGCAGCCGCTGCGCTATGACCTTCGCTTTACTACAGCAGCTCAACAGGAAGTAGCTCTGACAGAGTCCCATACCAATGTGAGACAAAACAGGAAGTTAAAGACAGCTGATGTTAACACTGCCGATCCTCCTAAAACAAGTCAAACTAATTCAACAGCGTTTGCTCAGCCTTTAACCCAGAAAAATAACCGATGAGGGAAACTGTTCGATGAGCAGGGCTGGCTCAGTTTGATAAGCACAAAGATGAAAAACTCTTTGCATGGACAGCAAAAATCTGATTTCCGGAATAACTGAATGACTTCAGTCATCATGTAGACTGCATAATCTGATTATGAGAAATCATATTAACACACTCAGATTTTTCTGATGTCTTCAAGCATAATTACCCGGTTTAGTTGTTTTACATCTGAGCAAAAAACTGCGTCTCCTTTAGAAAGTCAGAAGTGACATCGTCGCAACAGTAGAAAAACAGGATGAAGTCCAGCAGCAAGAAGTAGTAGTAGCTTATTAACTCCCACATTACCAGCTAACATTACAACCACGGCCATCTTCATCATCATCACTAGTGTTAATTTTATCAGCCATTTTTAAATTTAGTCTCAGTTTTGGTCCAGTTTCAATCGTGCATATTAGTATTTATCACATTTAGTCAACCTCATCCTGTTTTTATTTAGTCAAGGTTTAGTCGACTATAGGTAGAGTATTTTCAACTTTATTTTAGGCCAAGAAAACATCAATTTATTTATCTACTTTTAGTCAACAAAAACTGTTAACATTTTAGTCTAGTTTTAGTCAGGACAATCATTTTACCCTTTATCTTTTTGTATCAGCAGATAATATTGAACATTGTTTGTAGTTAGTAGAACATTGTTAAACTACATTTAACCATCCATTTAAAACTCATACTTAAAACATAACTATCCTATTTTATGCAGAAATAATTTTAGGCATTTTTATGTTTAAATGCATTTATTTATATTAATATTAATGCCAATTCAGATCAAATGTCCTTGTGATGGTAACCTGAAGACAAACAGAACAGCATTTTATGTCACCAAATAAATACATTGGTATACAAACTTCTGGAGCCGTCGTTCCCAACCTTTTTTTAACTTGGAACCCCATTTAGATATCACACTACTCTGGTGACCCCAGACATTCAAAACACAATTTTACTTATTTTATACCACATTTAGGCCATTTCATGCGTGAAAATGGAGGTTAAAGTTGTTTTGAATTAAGTGTAGTGTATTATTTTATTTTATCTAGATGACTTGTTTTAGTACGTTTTAGTTTTTAGTTTGCATCCATGTGTAGCTGGCCAAGTGTTTTGTGTTCACTATAGTTTACTTGCAGCTCCTAGATTAGCTCATACTTCTGTCTGCTTCAAATAAACTTTCAATATCTCATTATCTCTGACCTGCCATTCATCAGCTCAACCATCAAAACACATCAGTGTTTTAAAAGCATCAATATCAGTTCCTCTTTAGTGGCTTGGTGGGATTTTCTAAAAATAACCAAATCCTCACTTTTTCCATGTAAATTTACACCCCTCTGGAACAACCCTGACATCCTGCAAAACAAAAAGCTTATCAATTTTACTCAATGGAAAAATAAAGGAATAAAACAGTTAGAACATATAATAGAAAATGGAAACTTCTTATCATTTAATATTCTCACTTCACAATATGGAATCAGTAGCAAAACATTTATAGAATATCACCAGCTTAAATCTATTATATGTAAAAAATATACCATTAATCAATTAAACTTACAGCTACCTATTAGGGTGGCAGAATTCATGAATCTCAATGCCCCAAAGCTATTATCAAAAACATATTGACTATTATCTAAACTAGAAGACTCAATCTGTCTTCCAACTTCAAAATGGGAGGGTGACTTATCCAGTAACTTTAATAAAGATAAATGGTCACAAATATGTTTAAACACCTTTAAAATGACTAAAAATTCAAATATGCAATTAATACAATTCAAAATTCTGCATAGAACTCATTATACAGAACAAAGGATGTTCAGGATGGGTCTGTCACAATCAAACATCTGCACACACTGCAATGAAAACACACCAGATAACTACCTCCATGCCTTGTGGTCCTGCACACCTGTCCGCAGGTTCTGGCTTCAGGTATGTGTGGACATGTCAACATGGTTTAAATGTAATATTCCTACAATCCCCGCACTATGTCTGCTAGGTGACTTGGGTGACATTAATATGGCAATTAACTCTGCACACATGATACGCACAGCATTATGCATTGCAAAGAAAACTATCCTTGTGAACTGGAAAAACAAAAATAATCTGTGTATTCAGCAGTTTAGGAATCTCTTAGTTGACCACATCAGTAATGAAACAATGTCTGCCTCCTCAAAGAACTATTTGGCTGAATCTCATTCCTTCTGGTCCCCTGTGCTTAGTTCCATCACTTAGTGTAGGTGGAGGACTGTGACCTCGTTGCTATGGGGGTCTGAGAAATGGCCGGGAGTGACTGGTGGTTGCGGGTTCTTTGTGGTTGCCCGTGGTGCGGGACCGGGCTGCTCTGCGGTGGGGGTGGCTCTGGGTCTGGCCCCGTTGGGGGCTGTGGGGGCCAGCGGTTGGAGTCGCCTCGTGGCGGGCGGTGAGGCCACTGGTGGTGCCTGGGTTGGTGGGTGTCCGTCCTGGGCCGGGTGGCCGGGCTATTCCGGGGCGGGCTGGGCGGGGTTTCTGGGCTCTGGTGCCCGGGGGTGGTCCTCCTCCCTCCGGGGTGGTGGGCTCCGTGTGTGCCTGGGGTATGGGCCTGCCCGGATGTGCTGCCGTGGTGTGGGTTGGTGCATGCCCTGGTGTCTGGTTGACACCCTGGGACCCAGGGTATGGCCCGGGGGCAGAGGGGGTGTAGGGGTTTGAAGGAGGGCTGAGTGGGATTCGGGGGATTATAGGGGGAGGTGCTGGGGTGTGAGACAGGGATGCTTG
The DNA here is from genome assembly GCF_017639745.1 of Melanotaenia boesemani. NCBI lineage: Eukaryota > Metazoa > Chordata > Actinopteri > Atheriniformes > Melanotaeniidae > Melanotaenia > Melanotaenia boesemani. Next base: position 34,945,643 of record NC_055696.1, read on the forward strand.
TATGTTGTGTGTGTGTGTCTATACTTTGGATGTTTGTGTGAATGGGGGGGTATGTTTGTGTGCGTGCGTATGCATGTGTTAGGATGAGTGGGGGTGTATCTGGGGAGTGAGAGTGGGAGGGTTGGATGCTGTGCGAGTGTTTATATCTTTTGGGTGGGGCTGAGAGGGCATATGTGAGTTAGGATGAGTGGGAGTGTGCAAGGAAATAGGTGTGTGCACGTGTTTCTGTGTGTGGTTGGGGCGGGGTTAAGTGCACCTGGGGGGGGGGGGGGGGGGGGGGGGGGGGGGGGGGCTGGGGGGGTGGTGGGCCGTGGGTCTGCCGCAGTCCCCATCCTCTCATTCCCCATTAGGGGTGTGGGAGGGTGGGTATTTTCTGGGGTGGGTGGTGGCTCACTGGCTGCGGTCCCTGAATGGCCCGGTCGTGGGGGGCGGCCTCTCCTGGCCTGTCTTGCCCTGGGGGGCCTCCTGGGGAGCAGGGGTGCCTAATGCCAATAGAGGCTTATCATCCAGAGGAAAGTTTGCTTCTGCCCTGGGGCCGGGTCCCGGGGTGGCTGCGCTGGTGGGCTGGGGAGTCCCCCACGGGGCATGGTGGGTGGGTTGTGTGTGGCGTGACTGTGTGGTGGTGAGTGATTGTGGGTGCGGCACGGGGGAGGGTGTGAGTGTGGGGTTATATGGGGTGCAGGTTGAAGTAGATGGGGAGTGGGGGGAGGGGGCCGATAGCACCCTGGTTCCCGGGGTGTGCGGCTGGAACATTGGGGTGTGTGCTGGCCTACGCCGGGTGGCTGCCTGGGGGGGCCTGGTCCTCCTAGGCATGTTGCGGGCCCTCTGCCTTTGGGGGGTGGGGCGGCCGCCTCTGGGCTCCTGTAGCCCTGGGCCCTTCGCTTGGGCTGCCCTGGGTGGCCGGTCCCTGGCGGGGCCGGCGGCTGCTGATCTTGGCCCACTGGGGCCTGTGCCCCGGGACCGTGGGGGGCTTTTGCTGGGGCTCTCCTCTGCCGCCCTTCGGGTGGGGCTGGAGTCGTCTTTGTGGTGGGGTGGCTTGGGTTGGTGCTCCGGGTCTGCTGCTGAGGGCCCGGCCCAGGCCCTGGTCTGCCTCTGGCCTCCGTGGAGGCGAGGTCGCATTTGCATGATCTCACTCACCACTCTTCATCACTGATCACTCCTTGTTTCTCATGCTCTGCATGCTGACACAGTCACTGAGTTGTCCAGTGGGTTTTTAATACTAAGTGATAATTATTAATTTTTTTTTTTTTTTGTATTTTTCCTGTGAGTTAGTATCTGGTCACTGTTATGTCTTTTTGATTTGGTTATTATTTAAAAACTCTTAATGACTGGCAGCCCTGTTTTTTCTGTGTGTGTGTTTCTGTTTTTGTAAAAGTTGTAGGAAACTTTCTGGTGTGTTCATGTACAGGTGTAACAGTTTGTTGTCTGGTGATGGTGTGGATTGAAGGGTCGTTTCCTTCTGTCTGTGATCTTTTTGTCTCCTTTCTTCTTTCCCTTTTGCTCTTTTTGCTATTTTCCATCTTTTTCTGTCCCCTCCGGTCAGGTCCAGCAAGATTACATAGATTCCGTGATTCAAACTAAATAAATAAATTAATCACATTATCAAGAGGAGCCTTACCCATAGGCCTCCCCTTGGCAGAGCAAATTTGTTCAGCACGATACAGCAACCAGATTATCATTTTGCTTGCTATGATGCTGGACAGGACAAGTTAAAAAAAACAAAAAAAAAAACAAAAAAACAAATAAACTTTCAATCCTACTCAAAACATAGTTGCCCGGCCAGTAGGGCTGCAACTACTGACATTCTGATGGTCGATTAGTTACCGACTATTAAAACAACTAGTCGACTAATCGGATTATGTATCTCATGATTATTATAAATGGATCTTATTTCACTTTCAGCTTTGAAGTCTTGCATGAGGTTGTTAAGTAAGTCCGATATTCCTCCTCTTTAAATGTTCGAGCGTTGCAGACGTACTTCCGTGGTACACAAGGTCCGCTTCACAAACCTCACATGTATTTAATTTATTTTGTAAGTTTAACGTGAAGTTTTCCCAGACTTTTGACGTTCTCTGCCACCGTTTTCCTCCCAGGTCCGCCACCATAATTTTCACCTGGCGGACTTTATTGCGCATGTGCAACTCTCTGCAGAGATAAAAAAAAAAGACGATGTCTCCCTCTGTATTTTTCCCCCTTTTTTGCGCATGTGGATTGTGCAACTCTCAGCAGAGATAGGATTAGAAGACGATGTCTCACTCTGTAGTTTTTTTGTTTTTTTTTGCCGACAATAGTCGTCGGCTAAATTCGTTGTCGACTATTAATGTATACCATTGTCGACGTCGACTAATCGTTGCAGCCCTACCGGCCAGCATAACGTATCTAAGTTAGCATAAATTTAAATTCACACACAATATCAGCACTAACTCCACATTGAAGAGTAAACTATGTTCATTCACGTCAGTCTCCAAAAGCCCCAATACTACCAGAAAACACCGCTAGATTTGTTGCTAGTCGCTTTTGTGAAAAAAAGTCATTAGAGGGGTCTGAAAACTCGCTAAATATAGTGACAAAGTCGCTAAAATGGCAACACTGAGGGGGTGTGTCACTGTGTGTGGCGGCGGAGGAGAAGGCTGAGGAGAGAGGATTTGACAAAATCATATTGTATAATTAACACTAATCATCACGGCATCTGATAGGCTACCATAATGAAGGAAAACACTGATTTTTCACACCTTTCTGAAGCAGATGGACATCATAGAAGTCAGATGGTTTATCTGTCCGTTGAGCTAAAAGCTAATCAGACCACAGCCACCTGTTCATTTTTCACCACTTCTAGGTCACACTGATTTCATCCAGTCTTAAAAAATTTAATATGTCCTCACTCTTCACACCCTGTATTTTTTCCGTTTTTAACTATGCTACTGCTGGATCTCAGTGCTGCTTTTGACTCGGTCGACCAGAACATCTCACAAGACTGGCTGGAAAACTGGGTCGGACTTTCTGGTACTGTAATTAACTGGTTTAAGTCCTGTTTAAAAGATCGGGACTACTTTGTGTCTATAGGTGACTATAAATCTGAGCGAACCTAAATAACCTGTGGAGTTCCCCAAGGCTCCATCCTGGAGCCATTGCTGTTCAACATCTACATGCTGCCACTCACTCACATTATGGAAACAACTAAACGTGTTACCACAGTTATGCTGATGACACACACATCTACATAACCATCTCACCAGGAGACTACAGTCCGATCCAGACTCTGATCACCTGCATGGATCAGATTAAAGTTCAGATGTTCCAGAACTTCCTTCAGTTACATGAAGACTAAACTGAAATAATAGTTTTTGGAGCCAAAGAAGAAAGATTCAAATTCAGTTCTCAGCTTCAAACAGCAAAGTTCAAAACTACCAACCAAGCCAGAAACCTGGGAGTAGTCCTGGACTCAGACCTGGGGAGTAGTCCTGGACTCAGACCTGGATTTTAGCAGTTATATTAAGACAGCTGTGAAGTCGGCCTGTTATCACTTAAAGAACATCTGGAGGATTAAGGGACTGATGACTCAGCAGGATTTAGAAAAACTGGTCCACATTTACCTTTAGTAGACAGGACTACTGTCACCCTGTCCTCACAGGTCTCCCTAAAAAGTCCATCAGACACCCGCAGTTAGTCCAGAACGCTGCTGCTCCAGTCCTCACTAAGACCAGGAAAATAGACCCTAAAACTCCCAGAAAACTGCAGGTCTGCTGACTCCGCAGTTTTACATCAGGGTTAAAACTTTTCTATTTGCTGCCTTTTATCGGAACAACTGTTAATTCCAAACACTGGAACTTTATTTCTGGCTTTTTATCTGGTTTCGTTTAGGTTTTTCTTACTTCTCTTGTTCTTGCGTCCTGCTCCCCCCTATTATGCTTTAATGTTTAATGTAAACACTTTGAACTGTCTTCTACATGAAAAGTGAGGAACAGATAAACCTACCTTGCCTAGGCAAGATAATTAGCCCTAGCATGGCTGGCTAATTATCTGAAACAATCTCTGCCAGTTTGTCCCAATGAATTAGACCTATTTTGTGTTAGCTTGACAACAAAAATTGTTTTTATTATTGATTTATTTTACTATTTTTTTAAAAGCATAATACATTCAGGATATGTTTTAAAAGATTATATGCCTCCCTTGTTTTATTCCACCCTTCTTTTCCCTTCTCTGAGCAAATGCTATTGTTAGCATTTATCTCGGAAACAACTGCAAAGGTTTCAGCCTCCATAACTGAAGCTCATACACCAACATTCTGTTTTATTTGCCATGGAATTAAAAAACAAAGAATGAAATCAAAGTCAGAGTTGCTCCACGTTCCTGTTGCAAGCTGGAAACTTGCTCACTGACCAGGCTAATTTAGCTTTCCAAGTTGACAGAAATGCAATGTTGTACTACCAGGAACAGTAAAATCTGTCCACGGTTAGAGGTGAGACATTCAGTGTGTCTGATTTAACATTAATAACCTGTTTATTTCTGCTGCTATCATCACTTTGTGTGCAGGGCAGCCTTGTTGGACTTGGGGTTAGGACTGTTATGGTTCATCCAACTTCGAGTCCTAAAACCGACTTTAGGAGAGAGTCAAATGGAACAACCCATTTGTGGAGAACACATTTATTCATAAATAAATTCTGAAATTAAAAAGCATCCCATATAATAAATAAATTTAAATACATTTTTATGATTTAATGACTTATTTTATTTAATGTATTTTATGTATTAATTTATTTTTTATTATCTTTTATTTTATTTTATATTTATTTTATTTAATATTATAATAATATATATTAATATAATATTATTTACCACTTTTTTCTAATGGTATTTAATGTAATGCAGAACTTTTATTTATCAGTCCAATTTTAATTTTTCTTATTAAAATTTGGGTTTTTATTTTAAATGAAGGGGCGTCGTTGTCACTGTGCATGGTTATGTAGCAGTGGGCATGGTTATGCATTTACATTCGTGTTGGTTCCGCCTCGGCTGCTCCCGCCCTTCAGCTTGTTAAATATTTATCAATTTTTTCAACTCCCCGTGAATATGTTTCTGTGTCCCACATTCCTCCACCTTTTCGTCCAAACTGCCATCTCCACCTGGCGACTCACGTTGAAAGTTGTCCTTGGTAAATTCAAAAATCCCGGACCTCGTCGCAAGACGCTAACTAAGACCACGGGTTTCCACATTGGCATGACCATGGGCTCCCACACTAACAGCTCACGCTTAGAAAGGTGGCTCCCATTTTATAACTGACACTAAGACCTCAGGCTCCCACAATAACAACTAACAATAAGACCGCGGGCTCCCACATTAGCAACCACTGCTAAGACCACAAGCTCCCACAATAACTAAGACACCAGGCTCTCACAATAACAACTAACACTAAGACCACAGGCTCCTACAATAACAACTAACACTAAGACCATGGGCTCCCACATTAGCAACTAACGCTAAGACCACAGGCTCCCAAATTAGCAACTAACACTAAGACCACAGGCTCCCACATTAGGAACTAATGCTAAGACCACAGGCTCCCACATTAGCAATTGACGCTAAGACCACAAGCTCCAACAATAACACCTAACACTAAGACCACAGTCTCCCACATTAACAACTGACGCTAAGACCGTGGGCTCCCACAATAACAACTAACACTAAGACCGTGGGCTCCCACATTAGCAACAGACGCCAAGATCAGAGGTTCCTACTTTAGCAACTGACTCTAAGACAGCGGGGTCCCACATTAGTAACTAACGCTAAGACCACAGGCTCCCACATTAACAACTAACACTAAGACCGTGGGCTCCCACATTAGCAACTGACGCTAAGACCACAGGCTCCCACTTAGCAACTGACGCTAGGACCACAGGCTCCCACATTAATAACTGACTCTAACATGGCGGGCTCCCACATTAGCAACTGATGCTAGGACCACAGGCTCCCACATTAACAACTGACACTAAGACCACAAGCTCCAACAATAACAACTAACACTAAGACCACAGTCTCCCACATTAACAACTGACGCTAAGACCACAGGCTCCCACAACAACAACTAACACTATGATCGTAGGCTCCCACATTAGCAACTGATGCTAAAATCACAGGCTCCCACAATTACAACTAAGACCACAGTCTCCCACTTTAGCAACTGACGCTAAGACCACAGGCTCCCAGAATACCAACTAACACTAAGACCACAAGCTCCCACATTAGCAAGTGACGCTAAGAACACAGGCTCCCACAGTAAAAACTAAGACCACAGTCTCCCACTTTAGCAACTGACGCTAAGACCGCAGGCTCCCAAATTAGTAACTAACGCTAAGACCACAGGCTCCCACCTTAGCAACTGACGCTAACACCAGAGGCTCCCACATTAGCAACTAACACTAAGACCACAAGCTCCCACATTAGCAAGTGACGCTAAGAACACAGGCTCCCACAGTAAAAACTAAGACAACAGGCTCCCCACATTAGCAACTGACACTAAGACCGTGGGCTCCTACATTAGTAACTAACGCTAAGACCACAGGCTCACACATTAGCAACTGAAGCTAAGACCACAGTCTCTCACAATAACAACTAACACTAAGACAACAGGCTCCCACATTAGCAACTGACGCTAACACCAGAGGCTCCCACATTAGCAACTAACACTAAGACCACAAGCTCCCACATTAGCAAGTGACGCTAAGAACACAGTCTCCCAAAATAACAACTAACACTAAGACCGTGGGCTCCCACATTAGCAACTGACGCCAAGACCACATGCTCCCACATTAGCAACTAACGCTAAGACCACAGGCTCCCACTTTAGCAACTAACACTAAGACCGCGGGCTCCCACATTTGCAACTGACGCTAAGACCACAGGATCCCACAATAACAACTAACACTTAGACCACAGGCTCCCACAATAGCAACTAACGCTAAGACCAAAGGCTCCCACATTAGCAACTAAGACCACAGGCTCACCACATTAGCAAACTGGAAAATTTAAACCAAGGTTTTTTTCAGAATGTGATATACAGTCATCTGATTACTCTAAAGGCTATGTAAACAGACTCAGTCTGATCCTTTGTCATCAACCATTCATACGAACAAATTTGTTCTTAAGTCCTACTCATGAACTTTTAAAGAAGATCGTGGAAATTTATGAAAATCTTCATATTAAATTTTCCTAAACAATTTGTATGAAAACTCAGGAGTTTGTGTCTTTGTCAGAATTTTTATTTTAAAACTAGAAAACTTGACAATCTTCAATTTCCTCGCCAGAAAGAGTCTGGCTCACTTGAGCGAAACAACCTCAGTTTCTGTAAAACGTTTACTGGGTTATTGTTTTTGTTCTGGGAAGATTTTGGCTAAAAGGGAAAGTGAAGGAGTTCCTGGACTGCACATGCGCCACTGGCTCGTCCAGGTGATCAGAAACGTTTGTCTTCAGGCAGCGCCACCACCATCACCTCTTTGCTGCCGAAGTCCAAGAAGGCCGTCATATGGAAGGCCATGTTGGAGAAGACCACCAGGTACTCGAAGACAGCAAACAGAGTGTAGACTGCAGGACAGAGGGACACGTTTGGAAAACTGACCGTAACAATGGAAATGCAGCAGAAACAGAGCCACACTCACCTCCAGTCTCACAGTACTTGTTGTGGCGTCTGAAGAAATATGCTGCTGCCGCACAGCAGCTAATGTTGAACAGGAAGAGCCGCAGCTTCCAGCGGTATGATGTCACTTCCTGCAACAAACAAATGAGCTCATATGGCATCAAGGTCACAACACACACCTGTTTCAGCACCAATCAGCTTTGAAAACTCGTTTTCAAAATGTGAAGTTCCCTGAACCCTTAAATCTCCAGAAGCTCCTAAAGGACCAGGAAAACCAACTACAGTGTTCCCAATCCTTCACTAAGACCTTCCCAAGAACCACAGGAAGAACGCCAAAAAGTCCTCCCGGGGAACAGACTCATGAAGCAAGCAACAGTTCTGCAGCTCATGCTGCTCCCCCAGCACACCACAGCATACCTGAGGCCACCACAGACTGGAAGAACATCTCCTGCACTCTGCTGTAGACATTAAAGGATCTGAGTTCCGCAGGAGAGTCTGCTCATCCCCTTCCTGAACAGTGTTAATCCTCCAGTCCAGTCTGCTCTCCAGATGCACACCCAAATAATTATAGCTGTCCAAAATCTCACCAGGATCCTGATGGGCTGGTCTGCAGGTTTCCTCTTCCATAAGTCAATAACCATCTCCTTAGTCTTGTCCACATTCAGAAGGAGACGGTTCCTGCTGCTCCAGGTTTTCCTGCTCCTGTCCACCTCTGATCCATCCGACCATTGCAGAGTCGTCAGAGTCTTTCTGCAGGTGGAACGAGTCAGTGATGTACTTAAAGCCAGAGGTGTACTGAGTGAAGAGGGGTGGTGCCAGGAGGCGCTCCCATGTCACTGACTACTACATCACACAGGAAGTTCCCCAGTTGGACCAACTGAGGCCTGTTTGTCAGACAGACGGTGATCCAGGAAACGGTGGACGTGGTAACAAAATCCCATGTACGACAACCATAGTCAACTTCTGGGATTTAAAAAAACCAAACTTTGTAAGAAAATGGTCCTACCTCCACGGCAACTCTGACCCTGCCTTACACACAAAATCTGGGAAAACAGGAAACGGCGACACCAACAGTCCAGAGTAAAATCAAGGAAATGATGTGAAATGTGAGACATTTGTACACAATCCACTCTTACCTTCCACACCACATGTTAGATATTAAAGCTGTTTGCAGAAATGAGTAAAGACACATTCCATATTCCTCCTAAGAGCCACGCTTGGGGGAAAAACAGGATTTCCAGGAAAAAGGGAGATGATATTAATAAGAAGCTCAACCACTAAAACATGTTCTGTCATTGTGAAACAAAACTTCATGTTATAAAACCCATCCAGATAAATAAGGTGCCAGTCTGCTGCCAGCATGTAGCAGCCAGTGTGGAAAGTAGCTTTGGTCCTTCATTCCAGCAGAATGGGACCAGACTGGAGGCTGGAGGTCTAAAAGTGATGCTAATGAAACACGTAGAGGAGTTTTTGTTTTTCCACAAAGCTTTTTAGTGTTGTCCCAGTTTCCCTCCAGACTTTATCTCCTGCAACTCCTTGTCCACCTGGTTAATAGTGGTGATGGTTCCCTCTGCACTTCCAGGACTTCCTCTGAGGACACGGCTGCTTCGGTGCTGGGTGGAGTCTCTGACCTTACCTTCTCCAACCACAGCTGTAACACCGCCCCCCCAGCAACTAAAGAAATATTATGTAGCTCTAAATAAACTATTACCAGGAAAACGGAAACAGGCGTGGGATGTGCGTGTGCACGCTTTTAGAAATCTGGAAGTTTTTGTGCGTCGCACTTCCCGTTTTCCCTGTGGATGCCACTGGTAGTCTGCTTTGCTATGCACAGGTTTAGACATGAGGCCCATGGTGATCAGTCCAGGTGACCCATCCAGGTGATCTGTCTTGGTGACCCGTCTGGATGACCTATCTAGGTGACTCATCCTTGTGAGCGGTCCAGATCAGAACCCTGATCCATGAGGATCCAACAAGACCAGAAGCCTGACCATGGAGTATTATCAGGATTGCGTTCCGGTCCGTTTACCTCTGGGCTGATGTAGTGTCTCCTAACGACGTACCACAGCCTGCAGGTACCAAGCATGTGCAGCAGCGAGCTGCCGATGAAGACAATGAAGCCATTTTTATGAACACCTGCAAAAAAATAAAATAAAAAAAAAGTCTGATTAAAGGAGGAAGTTCTGGGTTTGTTCTGGTCTGGGTCGGGCCAACTTACTGTAAGTTTCTGTGGAGGAAACATATGTGAGTAGCAGCAGGCCCGAGTTCTCAGCAAGGCTGCAGATCAGAACCAGCCCGCTCAGCAGCAGCTCAGGCAGCCGGCCGGCAAAGCGGCCGCGGTAGAAGAAGAAGTAGGCGGCAGCTATCAGGAAGCGTGGCGCCGAATGGAGCCCGATGCTGCTGCGCCAAATGTAGCGCTCCGGGACCCGGCTGATGGCGGCGCTGATAGACGGTAGGTAGTTGGACACCTAGAAGGACATCACATAGAAGAGCTGACTGCCTGTTGGTGCGATGATCACATGGGATCGATATTTAATAATCAGGGGGCCTCATTTATCAACCTGAGTGTAGCAAAGCTGACTACAGGAGGTGTCCGCAGGGAAAACAGGAAATGAGACGCACAAAAACGTGCAGATTTCTAAAAGCTCCCCACGCCTGTTTCCGCTTATAAATGAGAATCAACCACATGGAGGCTATAAATGGTCAGATGGACGCCTGTAATACATATTTATCACATCATTTCCATGATGGCTCAGGAGGGAAAAGAGGGAAGAAGAGGATTTTCAGAATGTGGGACTGAGATCCTGATGGACCACGTTGGAAAACTAGACCAGGTTTTATCTGGTGGGGATGGCGTGGTCACCACCAGGTCAGAAAGGCAGAAGGAGGAAGGCAGCAGGTGGAGATGCTGTCAACGCCGTGTCAGAGAGAAGACACGCCAGAGAGGAGGATCAGCTCATTTATTCGTTTGTTTTCATCTAGAAAATGAACATGTACAGACAGTTTATTTAGTGTTATAATATTTATTTCTAGTTCCTTGTGTTCCAGCTGGGTGGGCGGGGCTGCAGCTGTGGTTGGAGAGGCCCTGGTGTGTGAACCCTTTCTATTCTTCAAAGCTGTGATTTTAAAAGGTGAACATTTAGAAAATCAGTTTATTAAAAAAAAAACATCCAACTAGAAAACCTTCAGCAGGTCACAGGTGGCTGTGAGGCATTCAAAGGCCAGAAAATAAGTTGGACATTTAAGAAAATAATGAACAAATTAAAAGGATGAAGGCCCTTGCACCTCTGGCGACGCTCCGGCCTATTGTACCGCCCCACCAGCTGGCAACCTCCCAGGAAGTCATTTTAATCATGATGCTGCAAGAAGTCAGTCACATTTTCAACCACGAGTTCATGAAGGATGATATCTGAATTGGTTTTACAGGTATTAAAGGGTTAAAATGGTGGGACTTCCTATTCCCAGGGGGCGGGGCTATGGTGTTGACAGCATCAGGACATGATGCTTTTTTTGTTTGTCCTGGAATGTTATATATATATGCCACATTTCATCAATGTCAGTCAAAGCAGTGGTTGCAGCTGATAGATTAAATATTTATAGGGGGCGCTATAGAGCCATATAACCAGCATATGTCTGTTTGAATCAGTTCCAGGCCTGACCACTGTCGTCCCTGCTGAGTTTGGTGGAGATCAGGAGTACATTGGGTCAGTTACAAGTACTTTATGTTTCATGGCGGTGGACGCCATTCGCCATGGTTTTGCGTCACGAAGGAACTTGAGCTTTTTTTTTTCTATACTATCATGAAACGGTTTGACCTGATCTGAAGCACTTTTGAGTGTGTGAGGTTCACTCCTGAGAAGGGGGACCCCAGTGTCTGAAAAAGGCACTTCCTGTGGTAAGTGGGCAGGGCTTAGGACGAGACCAGAAGTAGTTCTATGTATCTGTTTAGAAGCAGACCCTGATTAATCACTGAAAGTGTGATGGTGATTGGATGAAAATTGAGGGATTTATACTAATTAATGATGGCACGGCGTCTTATCCAAGTTTGTCATGGTGCCACGGTCTCGCCATGCAGCGTTGAGCAATGTCCAGATAACAACATCTGGACTTGTAGATGTGGTCGGCATGGAACTGATGTGAAACATGTGCAGTTTGGTGCAGAATGAGTGTTGTATTTCAGAAACACGAAAACCTGATGAGGCGCCGCCGCTGAACACCACCTCCTATTAGAACATTTTTGATAACTTTTGACCACACATGCCTCTGGAGTGTTCAGACCGATTTTGAGGTAAATACGATAAAATCTGTAGGAGGAGTTTGTTCAAATGCAAGGCAAAGAAACATGCAAAAATGACCCCAAATATGCCACTTTTTTCAAAATGGCCGACTTCCTGTTGAAGTTATCTGTTATCTGTTACCTGTTGAAGGTCCAAGAGGCTTTTTTGTACATCCTTCCAAGTTCTGTCAATATGCCGGATTTCAGCCATATTGGTCAATGTAGTGGGCGGTTATGATCAATTAAATATTTGTAGGGAGCGCTATGGAGCCATATTGCAATTTTTCCAGCATATGTCAATGTGGCTGAGTTCCTGGCCAGACCGCGCTCCTCCCTGCCGAGTTTGGTGGAGATCAACATTACAAGTACTTCCTGTTTGATGGCGTCGGACCACGATTCGCCATGGTTACTTTTGGCGAAAGAACTTGAGATTTTTATTGGAGTATAATGAAAAGTTTTGACCTGTTGTGAAGCACTTTCAAGTGTTTAAGTTTCATTCCTGAGGAGATGGACCTCGGCGTCTGAAAAAAGCACTTCCTGTTGAAAGTGGGCGGGGCTTAGGGCTAGACCGGAATTGGTCATATGGATCTGTTCAGGGCCAGACCCTGATTAATCCCTACAAGTCTGATGGGGGTTGGATGAGAATTGAGGGATTTAAAGTGATTTATGATGTCATGGCGTCTTATCGAAGTTCGCCGTGGCACCACGGTCTCATCCTGCAGCGTAGAGCAACAGTTTTCACTGGATATCATCACCAACTTGTTTTCTGCTGTCTGACCCAGTTTGGACCTGGTTGTGTCCAAAACGTCAGAGAAGTGGGTCTTCGAGTAAAAACCATGACTTCCTGTCGCCAGGGGGCGTGGCCAATTCATAACCCAAATATTGACATCTAGATGTGTTCAGGATGGGACTGGCATCATACATGGCCATTTTGGTTCAGATATGTTGTTTAATGTGGAAGTTATATCACTTTTGTTTTTCATGGCGAGACGTCAAACTTTGAGGCCCCGCCCCCTCTATGCCCTTTCTCCTATTAGAAAACTTTTCATAACTTTTAAAGACACGTCTTCTGAACATCCTGAGCCATTTTGGTGGCGGTACAATGAAATCTTAGGAGATAGATTCTAAACAACGCCAGTAAAACGCCAAAATGGCGACTTTGACCCAAAATGGCTGATTTCCTGTTTGTTTTAGGCCATTGCTCCAAGAGGATTTTTTGTTTGCCCGAGCGTTTAGAATACGTGTAGCAAATTTTATAAAGATTGATGACATGCAGTGGCAGGGCAACATAAATAGGTGGTGCTCTCGTTCAATTTCACCCGAACAGTCCCGAGCACCACAAAATACGTATGTATACGCATTCCTTTGGGGGGTACGCAAAATTTGGTGAGTTTTCAAGCATGTTCAGGTCCTCTAAAATGCAATTTACTTTTAAGAAGAAGAACAAGAAGGGCAGAAGAAGTAGGAGGAGGAAAAAACAGAGCAATTAGAACCCACCTAAAGTGCTCGGGCCTAAAAATCCAGTCCAAGGACAGTAATCCCAGAAATCTGGTCCACAAGATCTAATCTCAGGAATCTTCACTCCTTAATCCAGATCTACCGACCTCTGTCCAATCCGCAGTGTCCTTATCCACTTTTAGGGGCCGTCCCCACTACGCCGGATTGCAGCAAAACCGCAAAAGTATTTTAGCGTCAAGCATTTTTTGAAGCAGCTCAACTTCTTCATTAGTCCAAAGAAAAGTTTCTCTTTTGCCTCGCAGTGAATCCTCAGCCATCTTCTCTTCTCTGCTTCCGATGTAAACTTCCTGCAACACGCAGTGAGTCTTTATCCGCACATGCGTTGTTCTGCTCTAGCTTCAGAGTGTTAGTCTCTAGCGCCCCCACAGCCTGTAGCATGTACTACAGCGGTGTCGTGGGGATGTTGAAGCCTTTCTACTAGTTTTCGCCACCGTTTTCACACCTGAACCGGCTTCGGTGCCATGTGGACATAGCCTTAAGACCAAGCTAAAGACTCAGCTGTTTAAGGAGCATTTCTGCACTTAGCTTAACTCTTCTACTCGTCAGAATGAGGGAGAAAGATTTGTCCAGCTATTTGGCTCAACTCAGTGAAGAAGCTGAGTGCGCTTACGCTCAAGATGATAATGTGGGATGAAATCGTGATCTTGTATTTAAACAAAGGACTATTGTAAAAAAAAAAAAAGCCCTGCCTCTAGCACAGTGGTTCACCGTGCCTGGGAGTAAACATTCTCAGGCCCCTCTGCCCTTATATACATTGTATGTATATATAGAGCGAGGGGACCGGGTAAGTAGATATATATACCTATAAAAAAACCTAGTATAACTATATAACTTATAACTATGTAACTTACTATACTCATAACATCCCAGACATGATGAAGATGCAATAAGAAACATATTCACTGTTAAACTAAGAGCCAAATATCTGCCATGGGGTTTCTCCATCTTGGTCTTTCTTTTCTTCCTTCGATACGTTCAGTAAACCCTTATCTCTGTCCTGCAGTTCTTCTTATTCTCCTTCTACCTCTTTATATTTTTTGGCGGTTGGCAAAAACAAATAGGTGTATTACTGCAACCAAGTGGTTTGGAGTGTGGACCAGAATGTTTTCAAGATCCCAAGTTGTCAAAACATCAGTTTGTCTGCTATGGGGGTATTTTCCTATGTTTAATCAAGAGCGTAATTGTTTGCTTTGAGAGCAGGATTTCTGGTTTTCACGCTCAAATATCATTTTGCTCTCTCTCAAAACTCTGCTCTCACACTCAGAAAGTCCCTCTTACTTTCAAATACATTGTTCTTCCTTTCAAAACTCTGCTCAGACTTGGTCTCTTTCCCTCACACTCAGACATTTTCTCTGCTCTCAAAACTTCTGCTCTTGGATAGTTTTTCCTCTCTCTTGGGTTGCTTAAAGAGCTGTCTGTCAAACCTCCTCCAGCCAATAGAATACGAGATGATTCGAGAAAATAGTCCTCACCTTCTTCAGGGTGCGCTTGTTTTACTTCACAGTGACTTCACACTCTTAGCCCAGATTTTGTTTGAACATAAACTTTTTAGTAGTGGCTAATTATTATTTTATGTTTTGTATAAAAAAGTGTCTCCTTAATAAAACAAATGATTCGTCTCTACTAGTTTTCTACATTGTGCAGTGTAATAACGATTAGCCAAGAAAACATTTCTGTCAAAGGGGGCGGGGCTATTTTCAATACTCAACATAACTGAATCACAAAGGCTCATGGGAGATGCAGATTCAGCTGAAATTTAACCTTTTTTTGAGTGCCGTGCTATAAATTTGAGTTATGTTCTACTTCCTATGTTATGTTAACAATTAGACAATTAGACAATGTTATAAAAGTTCTGCCCTGTTTGAAACTTGGCACCATGAATCAAAAGGATGGTTTAGGAAAAGAAACCCACCACCAGCAACTACATTTTTACATTATATCATGCATAAAAAATTATAGTTACTGACAACCGATTGTCTCCTTGTCAGTGCTGCTGGTTGATGCGACTATGCCAAGAGCAGCGTTGCATCATCAGTTTCAACTGCTCCAGTTAGAGGTGCAAGCTAGGACATCTCAAGCACAGCAACCAACTGTAGCAGGACAAACTGAGAATTTGGAGTCCATTGGCGCAGAGGAGTTGGATCTACAGGCCCCAGCACAAGCAGCAGGTCAGTTTTGTTTCCTCCAAGAGCCTAGACTAGAAAAACTATCAGAAACAGATGACATTGAACACTTTTTGATTACTTTTGAGAGGATTGCCGCATCATGCAGATGACCAAAGTCTGACTGGGTTTTCGCCTTATACTGCTAACTGGTAAAACAAGAAGCACCTATGTACATATGGATATGGATGATGTTAATTATTATGAATGTGTCAAGGAAGCCATTCTAAAAAAAATATTAACCCAGAAACCTATCGGCAGAGGTTTCGTTCCACAGATGTTGAGCCTGGAGAGACTACTGAGGAACTCTATGTAAGACTGAAGGAGCTGTATGGGAAGTGGATCCAACCAAGAGGTAAAACTGTTTAAGATGTGGGGGAAATTATCATCTTGGAGCAATATCTGTGCATGCTATCTTCTGAGCTTCAGGTGTGGATTCGGGAGCATAATCCTTCATCGGCGGCAGAGGCTGCTCAGTTGGCGGAGCTGTTATTCCTTCTGGAAGGCTACAAAAGACACTTGCCGGCCTACCCCCTCCCAACAACCTCAGAAGGCTGGACCAGTTTGGAGTAAGACTCCTGTGAGGGAAAAACAGCCAGCAAATAACCCAATAAAGAAGTAATAGTAAGTGCCTATTTGTTATTTGTGTGGGCAGGAGGGTCACACTAAGCCAACATGTCCAAAGAATCCACCTAAGCTCACTCAGATGTGTGTGATTCCTTGTAGACGAGACTTTAGATCCAACAATGGACAGTCAGTAAAACTATCAGCTGTCAAGATTAACGGGGACACTTTGAAGGCCCTAGTGGACTGAGGAAGTGTTCAGACTCTGGTGCAGAGACAGTTTGTTCCAGTTAATGTGGGTTGTTCCTATATGCTGTGTTCATGGGGATGAGAAGTTTTATCCCACTACAGACATTTATGTTGAAGTGCAGGGGCAACCCTATCTTTTGAATGTAGCGGTGGCTGATAAACTTCCTTTTCCAGTGGTGCTGGGAAGTGATTGCCTGTACTGTTTGATTTGTTAAAGGACTCTCAATGTTGTAATGTTGCTGTTACCAGATCCAAGGCCAAGCAGGTAGAAGATCCTTCTGTGACTCTGAGGGCCCTACCCTTTTTTGGTGTAGGGCCAAAAAAGGAAGCATCGGAAGTCACGCAGACAAAAGAGGCAGGAGGTTCCAGCATACTGTTTCATTGCCATGGGAATAAGTTATTCAAGACTTCCCATTGCATTTTAAGGTACCCTTAAACATAAACCAGATGCAGTACAATGACCCCAGTCTAACTTCTTGGTTGCAGAGGGCTACCAGGGGAGGAAACACAGTGGAGACGGAATTAGAGGCCTCTGGAGAAGAGTATGTTTTGGAGAGGGGCACCTTTTACCGATAGCAGGGCTCAGCTAAGCAGTTGGCGGTGCCCAAGGAGGCACGAGATACAGTGTTGGTTTTGACTCATTCCATCCCCTGGTCTGGCCACCTGGGGAGACACAAGACCTTTGCCAGTATCAGGCGGCATTTCTGCTGGCCTGGCCTACGGTCTGATGTTGTCAGGTTTTGTAGGACATGTCCTGAGTGACAGATGACATCTAAGAGATGACCCTCAAAAGTATCCCTCCAACCTCTCCCTATTATAAGCACCCCTTTCCAGCAGCTTGGCACGGATATTGTGGGCCCCCTGGAGAGGAGTAAAACCGGTAACCTTTACATGTTGGTGATCACTGATTATGCAACCAGGTACCCAGAAGTGATTCTGCTGAAATCAATTAAGCAAGAGCAGTGGCTTTTTCCTGGTGCAGTTTTTTTTTCCGAGTTGGGTTCCCTTCTGAGATTATAACTGACCAAGGACTTAACATCATGTCTGTGCTTTTGAAGCAGGTGTACCAGCTGTTGGGCATCAAGGGTGTACAAATACTTCTTACTATCAACAAGCTGATTGACAGAGCGGTTCAACCAAACACTTAAGCAGATGCTCCGTAAGTTTGTGAACGATGCTGGTTCGGATTTGGACCAATGGCTACCTTACCTTTTTTGCTTACAGGGAAATTCCCCAGGTATCTACAGGGTTCTCGCCATTTGAACTGCTGTACGGTCATGAGGTGTGGGGACCTCTGGCCCTGCTGAGGGATACCTGGACTGATGAACAGGGGAGTGGGGAAGCTACTGTTGTTTCATATGTTGTGCAGATGAGAGAAAAACTACAGAAGATGTCGGAGCTGGCCCAGCAGCACATGGTGGAGGCTTAAAAGTACCAAAAGACTTGGTATGACAAGTCAGCTCGACACAGGACCTTCACCCTGGGGCAAAAGGTCCTGGTTATGCTACCATCCAGTGACAGCAAGCTTCTGGCCAAGTGGTAGGGGCCAATTGAAGTTATGAAACGGCTTGGAAACACCACCTACCAGGTAGCCATACCTGGAAAATTGCGTTCCAGCAAGGTGCTACATGTAAATCTCCTTAAGGAGTGGGAGGACAGACCATGGGAAAAGGTGGCTGATCAGACCAGTGGAGGAGGACGAGTACGTGGATGATCAGTATCTGCCTTCACCAGCTGTCGTGGACTTGGACTTGAAACATCTGTCAGCCGACCAACAAAAGCAGGTCAGAGCTTTATGTCATCCACAAATATTCCAGGAGTTTCCAGGTCGAACAAATGTAATTGAATATAATATAACATTGAAGGATGATGTACAAGTTAAAGTATGAGTTACAGGATCCCAGGGTGCCTCCTCGTTTTCTTGAGGAAGAAAGTGGATCTGATGCTTTCGTTGGGGATCATTGACCGCTCTAAGAGTGAGTGGTGCTATCCGGTCATTTTGGTTCCCAAGAAAGATGGTACAATACGGTTCTGTACTGACTTCAGATACCTAAACTCTGTGACAAGGTTTGATTCCTATCCTACCCGCGTATTGATGAAATGATCGAGCATCTGAGGAAAGCCAGATACCTGACCACCATCGATCTGTGTAAGGGCTACTGGCAAGTTCCCCTTTCTGAGCAGTTCAGAGAGTTGACAGCCTTTTGGACTCCATGGGGGCTTTTCCAGTTTACGGTTTTATCGTTTGGATTGCATAGGGCCCCAGCAACCTTCCAAAGACTTATGGATCAGGTACTGAGTGGATGTGAAAACTATGCATGTGCTTACCTTGATGACATTGTAATCTACAGTGGAACATGGGAGGAGCATCTCAAGCATCTGGAGGAGGTTCTGATGCGTCACCAGTCAGCGGGTTTGACTGTCAACCCAGAAAAGTGTGTGTGCTGGCCCAGTCTGAGACTGAATATCTGGGGTTTGTCATTGGGAATGGGGTGATCAAGCCAGAGGTACGTAAAGTACACGCCACTGAGTCATGCCCTCTACCCCAAACCAGGAAGCAGCTGAGATCTTTTCTGGGCATGGCTGGATTCTATCAGCGGTTTATCCCCAACTTCTCAGCCAGGGCTGCCCCACTCACAGACAGGATTGGATCCAAGTGTCCTAAGGAGGTCCAGTGGACAGAGGAAGCCTAGGCAGCTTTCCCGGACATTTAGCAGTCTCTGGGTAAGAACCCAGTTATTTGTTGCCCTGACTTTGAGGAGCCTTTTATTTTGCAGACCGATGCCTCGGACAGGGGTATTGGTGCAGTCCTCCTGCAGGGACCCACAGAGGACCTACATCCGACTGCATTCATCAGACAGAAACTCTTCCTGAGGGAAGTCTGTTACTCTACAGTGGAGAAGGAGGCTTTGGCGATCAAGTGGGCCCTCGACTCTTTGAAGTACCACCTTTTGGGACGAGAGTTCTACAGACGGATCATAAAGCCCTCCAAAGGTTGCAGCGGATGAGGGATACCAACAGTTGCATCACATGCTGGTACCTGGCTATGCAACTCTTCAGCTTTACAGTGCAGCACATCCCTCGCAAGCAGAATGTGACAGCAGACTACTGTTTGCTGGGGCAGCAAGAGTCTTGAAGGGAGGGGGAATGTGATGGCCGCCAAGGCAGCCACACATATTGAGCCTGGTCTGGTAACCTTTTTCTTCATTTCAGTTAATTCAATACACACTTTATTTGTAATACTTACCATTTCTTTTATATTTCACATTTGTATTAGCAGGTTTGGCTGAGGTGGTTAACTAATTGGGTGCACATTTAAGTTGACTCATTCTTGTCAGCTTTTAAATTTGGTTTACTTTAAGTAAATCAAAGAAAATGCATATTGCATTTTCTTTGATTTACCAGTTCCTGGGTAAGTTGCTGTGTGGGGGGCCCAAGCCTGCTAAGAGAGTCCCAACTAAGGTGGATCTCCTTTGACGAGGTTGCAGCCTAATTGTACTCATCCATCTCACAAGATAGTGGGCGAAGGAATTACATTTTCAATTGTTTTGTATTACCTTGTTTATTCTTTATGTAGAAATATGATTATTTAGATTTCTGTTTCCCTAATGAGTTAAGAGCCTGACTGCGTGAAAAGGGCAAGAATCCAGAGATATCTGTAGGGGATACTTCCCTAAATACCGGAAGAATCCGAACCATTTCTGGTGCATATTGAGACTGGTTTCATATCTGGTGATATACGGACACAAGATACTGCATGAGGACATATATCTGTTGCTATACATGTACTTTAGGGACACTCGCTGAATTCTGTCATTTGGATATATGACCTTAAACATTGAAGCAGATAAATATTATCTGAAATAGTTGTCATGCTACATTTAAAACTACAAAAACCCAGAGTTTTCTTACTCCTGCGATCATGCCCAGAGGACAACAAAAAGGCTGTGCGGTTTGAATTTCAGTTAGTGATATACATACATTTTTTTTATTTTAAATAATTTTCTTTGGATTCAAAATGAATAATGATGTCCTTCCCGTCCATTTGGATTTTACGAGTTGTTTTGCATAGTATATAGTTCTCAAGTTCTTTCCAAAATGTATTACTATGTGGGCAACCACAAAACAAGTGAGTTACACTTTCAAGTTCAGTTTCACAAAAGGTACATTTGTTATCAATGTCACCAAATCTTGACATAAATGTGTTAGATGGGTAAATGTTATGTGGTATCTTTAAGTGTAATTCCCTGATTTTGTTTGAGATACAGAATTTAAAAGGAACAAGCCACTTTTAATGCCAATTTATATTTCCAAACCCAGCATCCCAAAAGAATTTCCCTCTTGGTGTTATTTTCCTAGCATTGGGGCTTTCTCTCCAACACCATGAGAGCTAAGCTTGTAATTTCTTTCCAAAGCACCAGTAAAGAGAACTGTGATTGGTGCGTCTTTGGCACAACACACACACAACAGTAGACATGGAGGACTACGGTTGTGGTATGCAGACACCCTCCAAGGAGAAGCGAGGACCTCTAGGACTTCTAGGGCTGTGGGAAAAAAAATCGATTCACGTAAGTATAGCAATTTTTTGTTTTACAATTTTTAAATCGATTTTTTTGTTCACAAATCGATTTTTCCTTCAATTTAAACGCTTCATTTTAGACTGTATATAAGTCGGGTGGGAAAAGGGTTACCGCTTTTCTCCAGCAGAGGGCGACATGTTTTTCTTCCGGCTATCATGTGACGTGATTTTAAGTCAAAAGTATGGACACATTTTGGATTTTTTGTTTTGAAGGAAAAGCAGAGCTGGACATGTCAAAAGTTATTTGTAGACACTGTAATGCGGAAACACGACCAACGTTACTGCTCACTTAGCAAGACACCACCCTGAGGTAAGTGCAGACCTAGTAGCCAAACGAACAGCAGCAGCAACCAGCAGACACTTGAAGCAGCACTGTACAAACTACCCAGCAGCTCTGAAAAAGCGAAACACATAACTAAATCAATCCCTGAGTTTATTTGCAAAGACCTGCGGCCTTAAAGTGTTGTGGAGAACACGGGATTCAGGAACATGCTACACACACTAGAGCCGAGGTACGTGATACCTTCCAGAAGGTATTTCTGAAACATCAGTGCCTCAAATGTACAAGGACATTAAGGAGAAAGTCAAAGAAAAACTCATCAGAGCGGAACGTGTTGCTCTCACCTGCGACGCATGGACTTCAACCCAGTCTTATGTCACCATAACAGCCCGTCACATCGCTGAGGACTGGCCTCTGTCACGTCCTCCAGACCAGGGTCATGCATGAGCGTCATACTGGCTCAAATGTAGCAGAGCTGCTTCGTAACGTGGTGACTGAATGGTACATCAGAGATAAAGACCCAGCTTTAGTCTCATATAATGCATCTAATATGGTTGTCGCTGCACAGTTAGCCAGCTTTCTCCACGTCCCGTGCTACGTGCACACACTCAACCTGGCCTCTCAGCGTGCTGCCGGCTGTAGCAAGATTACTGGGACGAGTACGGCGTGTGGCTGGATTTTTCCATAGAAGGGCCATCGCACTTCATGTTTTGGAGCAAAAACAGAAGTTGCTGGAGCTCCCCGCGCACAAACTGATACCTGACCTATCAACCAGGTGGTCGAGCGTTTCCTCCAACAGCAGCCAGCAGTCACAGCTGCTCTTTCCCTCGATGCGAGGAAAAAAGAGAAAGAGATCAGCACCTTCAGAGTCGGACATTTCGAATGCTGAAGCCCGTCACGGTGGCTACAAGTTCTGGTGAGAACAACCCGACAGTCTCTGTCACAGCCCCACTTCATGCACAACTCCTGCAAGATCCTCCGTTTGTTAGAGACCTGAAAGAAGTCGTTCACAAAGACTTAAGTAAGAGGCACACGTCGGAGGTGGAAACGGCCAAACTTAATCTAGCGTCAGCACTAGATCCAAAGTTTAAAGTGCTGCCTTCCTGACAGAGGAGGAGAAACAAGAAACATTTATAAGAATGGTCGCTGACGCTGCAGCCACCGTGGAGCATTGTCAGGTAAATAAATCATTAGAGACATGCTCTAGAAGTATTTCATTCACAGTGTAGTACTACAGGGTTTTCTGTGTGTGTTTAAATGGAACGTTCTGGAGGTATATGCATTTAAAATGTTTACATTATGATTATGAATAATAATGTGTGTAGAACACTTTGCTAATATTGTCATGATGTATTGCAATTTAATGATCCAATAAGTAGAGTGCTGTCAAAGAAAAAACAGACATTTATATAGTGCCTTAATTATTTGTTCCACTGTTTTATTTCTTGTAGGAAGTAGAGGCTGAACCAGGAGGAACCTGGTGATTGTGCAGCTGCTGCAGAAGAGGGTCAGAGTAAAGGAGAAGATGGGGATTTCCAGGGCGCCCATCTGCAAAAAGAAGAGCTTCCTGTGCACTAGACGAATTACTTGGGAACACTTTTGGGGAAACCAGCAGGCAGGTATCAGCACTTCCAGAGAAGTCAGTGCTGCAGAGGAGGTGAAGGAGTACAACAGAGCTGCTCCTTTACCGCTGTCTGAAAGTCCGTTAGAGTGGTGGAAAGATCATCGTGAGTACCTCTCCTGGCTGAACTAGCCAAGCGGTACTTATGTGTACCAGGGACAAGTATCTTCTCTACAGCTGGGGACATGGTCACCGCTCAGAGGAGCAGCCTCACCAGAGCGGGTCAACCAGAATCTTTCCCAGCACCAGCTTGATGAAGGGCATAGTTACATGTAGCAGCAGAGTATTTAAAAAGTGCCTGTTCTTGTTCATAGTATTGTAGATTTTATGTACTACTTTTGAGATCCAGGGTTTGAAAGGACACTTGTTTTCTTATAGCACTGACTGAGCTGGAACAGCTAAACAAGTACTGATGTCAAGTTCTACCATTGAAATAAGCATGTTTAAAAAAAATGTTAACCTCGTTTTTATTTCCATTCACCAGGAGCATGTCATCGGGCCTTGGAAAATCTAAAATCTTACAAAAGAATGGAGATGGAACCAAGGAGGGGTGAAGATATAAGAATATTATGTATAAGAATCTTCATTAATGAACGCCTTGTATTCCAGTTCATTAATTACTTTTTGTTATATGGTTTTGTACATGATATATATAATTAATGTATTCAGAAAGTTGTGGTGTGTGTATGGTTAATGGATATCATCCATATTTCGAATATACCATCTTGTCTTAGTTCTACATAACTCAATAATATTCTACACCAACATGGAAACCATTTTTTTTCCCCATCTATAAGTCACATGTTGTTGAAGAATACCTGATCTACCATACCTACATCTACATACATAAATCTACATACATATTTTAGATACATACCATCTGACCTCTTATCTGCAATATCTGTTCAGTTAACTGGGAGTTATACACTTTACCTTCAAGTTTAGTTTTTCAAATTAAATAAAAACAAGTCTTATTTACATTAGATCTTTTTTTGGCTATAGCTAAAGTTAACATGTCTTGTTGTCCCACAGCTATTCAAAAAACGGGTGAGAATTGGAGAGGAGACCCTTGACCAAGAGGACCTTGCATATTTAAAAGGAGTGAATGATGAAAGAACAAACTATAACTATAATTAAAGCTGCAAGCAGCGTTGGAGGCCCTCGCACCTCTGGCGCCGCTTCGGCCTATTGCACCGCCCCATCACCCCGCAACCTCCCTCCAGCAGCACAGCCGCTATCGCCCACAGCCATATACCCATTCTTCCAGAGTTTATCTCCATCAAGAGGTGATTTTCCTCATGAGAGGATCAGCTTGCACCTCAGCCTTTCCAGTGATGACATCTGAAGCATTCATGACCTTGTTTCTTACAAACTGTGTTGAATTCCCACAAACTGGAGCATGATTTTATCAAGAGGAAAATTCCACGTGGCCACTAGGTGGTGGTAAATTTGTTTTAATGTAGGACCATGTTCAGGTTGGAACTCTATTGAGAACAGGAAAATATTAGCTCAATTGGTCAACTGACAGCAGGGTTAGTGCCACTTCCTGTATAATGGCGAATGATTTAAACTATCACAGAAAGCCATTTTAATCATGATGCTGTAAGAAGTCAGTCACATTTTCAACCATAAGTTCATGAAGGATGATATTAATGAGTTAGAACTAGTTATACAGATGATAAAGGTTAAAATGGTGGGACTTCCTTTTCCCAGGGGGCGGGGCTATGGTGTTGAGAACATAAGGAAATGAAGAGGCATTTTTGTTTGTCCTGTCATGTTACATAAATATGCCACATTTTATCATGTCGTTCAAAGCAGTGGTTGGAGCTGATAGATTAAATATTTATAGGGGGCGCTATAGAGCCATATTACCAGCATATATCTATTTGAATCAGTTCCAGGCCTGACCAGTGTCCTCCCTGCCAAGTTTGGTGGAGATCAGGAGTACATTGGGTCAGTTAGAAGTACTTCCTGTTTAATGGCGGTGAATGCCATTCGCCATGGTTTTGCTTGGCGAGGGAACTTGAGGTTTTTTTCTGTAGTATCATGAAAGGGTTTGACCTGATCTGAAGCACTGTAGAGTGTGTGAGATTCATTCCTAAAAAGAGGGACCCCGGTGTCTGAAAAAGGCACTTCCTGTTTCAAATGGGCGGGGCTTAGGCCAAGACCAAAAGTAGTAGCATGTATCTGTTCAGTAGCTGACCCTGATGAATCACTGTAAGTGTCATATTGATTGGATGAAAATTGAGGGATTTATACTGATTAATGATGTCATGGCGTCTTATCCAAGCTTGTAATGGCGCCACGGTGTCGCCGTGCAGCGTTGAGCAATGTCCAGATGACAACATCTGGACATGTAGATGTGGTCGGCATGGAACTGAAGTGAAACATGGGCAGTTTGGTGCAGAATGAGTGTTGTATTGCAGAAATAATAGATTCCGTGCTTGTTGGCGAAACATCAAAACTTGATGAGGCGCCGCCGCTGAACGCCACCTCCTATTAGAAAATTTTCAATAACTTTTAGACCACACATGCCTCTGGAGTGTTCAGACTGAGTTTGAGGTAAATACGATAAAATCTGTAGGAGGAGTTCGTTCAAATGCAAGGCAAAGAAACATGCAAAAATGACCCCAAAAATGACACTTTTTTCAAAATGGCCGACTTCCTGTTGAAGTTATCATATAGGTCCAAGAGGCTTTTTTGTACATCCTTCCAAGTTCTATCAATATACTGGATTTCAGCCATATCGGTCAATGTAGTGGGCAGTTATGATCAATTAAATATTTGTAGGGGGCGCTATAGAGCCATATTGCAATTTTTCCAGCATATGTCAATGTGGCTGAGTTCAAGGCCTGACCGCGTTCCTTCCTGCCAAGTTTGGTGGAGATCAACGTTACAATGGTTCAGTCACAAGTACTTCCTGTTTGATGGCGTCGGACCACTATTCGCCATGGTTACGTTTGGCGAAGGAACTTGAGATTTTTATTGTGGTATCATGAAAGGGTTTGACCTGTTGTGAAGCAGTTTCAAGTGTGTAAGTTTCATTCCTGAGGGGATGGACCCCGGCGTCTGAAAAAAAGCACTTCCTGTTGAAAGTGGGCGGGGCTTAGGGCTAGACCAGAATTGGTGATATGAATCTGTTCAGGGCCGGACCCTGATTAATCCCTGCAAGTCTGATGGGGATTGGATCAGAATTGAGGGATTTATAGTGATTTATGATGTCATGGCGTCTTATCGAAGTTCGCCATGGCGCAACGGTCTCGCCCTGCAGCGTAGAGCAACAGTTTTCACTGGATATCATCACCAACTTGTTTTCTGCTGTCTGACCCAGTTTGGACCTGGTTGTGTCCAAAACGTCAGATAAGTGGGTCTCCAAGTAAAAACCATGACTTCCTGTCACCAGGGGGCGTGGCCAATTCATAACCCAAATATTGACATGTAGATGTGTTCAGGATGGGACTGGCATCATACATGGCCATTTTGGTTCAGATATATTGTTTTATGTGGAAGTTATATCACTTTCGTTCTTCACGGCGAGACACCAAACTTTGAGGCCCCACCCCCTCCATGCCCTTTCTCCTATTAGAAAACTTTCAATAACTTTTAAAGACACATGCCTTCTGGACATCCTGAGCTATTTTGGTAGCGGTACGATGAAATCTCTAGGAGGAGATAGATTTTGAAAATGTCAGTAAAACGCCAAAATGGCGACTTTGACCCAAAATGGCCGACTTCCTGTTGGTTGTAGGCTGTTGCTCCAAGAGGATTTTTTGTTCGCCCGAACATTTAGAATATATGTAGCGATTTTCATAAAGATTGATGACGTGCAGTGGCGGGGCATATTAAATAGGTGGCGCTCTCATTCAATTTTGCCCGAACAGTCCCAAGCACCCCAAAATATCAAATTTTTCGCATTCCTTTGGGGGGGTACACAAAAATAGGCGCGTTTTCATGCATGTTCAGGTCCCCAAAAATGCCTCCAATGTTTAAGAAGAAGAATAATAAGAAGAAGAAGAAGAAGAAGAATTAAAGCTGCAAGCAGCGTTGGAGGCCCTCGCACCTCTGGCGCCGCTTCGGCCTATTGCACCGCCCCATCAGCCAACTGCCCCCCTCCAGCAGCACAGCCGCTATTTCCCACAGCAATAAACCCATTCTTCCAGAGTTTATCTCCATGAAGAGGTGATTTTCCTCTTGGGAGGATCAACTTGCACTCCAGCCTTTCCAGTGATCACATCTGAAGCATTCATGACCTTGTTTCTTACAAACTGTGTTGAATTCCCACAAACTGGAGCATGATTTCATCAAGAGGAAAATTCCACGTGGCCACTGGGTGGTGGTAAAGTTGTTTTAATGTAGGACCATGTTCAGGTTGGAACTCTAATGAGAACAGGAAAATATTAGCTCAATTGGTCAACTGACAGCAGGGTTAGTGCCACTTCCTGTATAATGGCGAATGATTTAAACCATTACAGAAAGCCATTTTAATCATGATGCTGTAAGAAGTCAGTCATATTTTCAACCATGAGTTCATGAAGGATGATATTAATGAGTTAGAATTAGTTTTACAGAGGACAAAGGGTTAAAATGGTGGGACTTCCTGTTCCCATGGGGCGGGGCTATGGCGTTGACAACATCAGGACAATGCGAGGCTTTTTTGTATTTCCTGGCATGTTCTATAAATATGCAACTTTTCATCAATGTTAGTCAAAGCAGTAGTTGGAGCTGATAGATTTAATATTTATAGGGGGCGCTATAGAGCCACATAACCAGCATATGTCCAATTGAATCAGTTCCAGGCCTGACCACTGTCCTCCCTGCCAAGTTTGGTGGAGATCAGGAGTACATTGGGTCAGTTACAAGTACTTCCTGTTTCATGGCGGTGGACGCCATTTGCCATGTTTTGCTTGAGGAAGGAACTTGAGGTTTTTTTTCTCTTATATCATGAAAGGGTTTGACCTCATCTCAAGCACTTTTGAGTGTGGGAGGTTAATCCCTGACGAGAGGGACCCTGCTGCAGGAAAAAGGCACTTCCTGTTTCAAGTGGGCGGGGCTTAGGCCAAGACCAGAAGTAATTACATATATCTGTTAAGAAGCAGACTCTGATTAATCAGTGCAAGTGTGATGCTGATTGGATGAAAATTGAGGGATTTATACTCAATAATGATGTCATGGTGTTTTATCCAACCTTGTCATGGCGCCACGGTCTCGCCATGCAGCGTTGAGCAATGTCCAGATGACAACATCAGGACTTGTAGATGTGGTCGGCATGGAAGTGAAGGGAAATATATGCAGTTTGGTACAGAATGAGTGTTGTATTGCAGAAATAATAGATTCCGTGCTTGTTGGCGAAACATCAAAACTTGATGAGGCGCCGCCGCTGAACGCCACCTCCTATTAGAAAATTTTCAATAACTTTTGACCACACATGCCTCTGGAGTGTTCAGACTGAGTTTGAGGTAAATACGATAAAATCTGTAGGAGGAGTTCGTTCAAATGCAAGGCAAAGAAACATGCAAAAATGACCCCAAAAATGACACTTTTTTCAAAATGGCTGACTTCCTGTTGAAGTTATCATATAGGTCCAAGAGGCTTTTTTGTACATCCTTCCAAGTTCTATCAATATACTGGATTTCAGCCATATCAGTCAATGTAGTGGGCAGATATGATCAATTAAATATTTGTAGGTGGCGCTATAGAGCCATATTGCAATTTTTCCAGCATATGTCAATGTGGCTGAGTTCTCGGCTCGTCCACGCTCCTCCCTGCCAGGTTTGGTGCAGATCAGCAGTACAATGGGTCAGTTACAAGTACTTCCTGTTTGATGGCGTCGGACCGCTATTCGCCATGGTTACGTTTGGCGAAGGAGCTTGAGATTTTTATTGTGGTATCATGAAAGGGTTTGACCTGTTGTGAAGTACTTTCAAGTGTGTATGTTTTATTCCTGAGGAGATGGACCCCGGCGTCTGAAAAAAAGCACTTCCTGTTGGAAGTGGGCGGGGCTTAGGGCTAGACCGGAATTGGTGATATGAATCTGTTCAGGGATGGACCCTGATTAATTCCTGCAAGTCTGATGGGGATTGGATCAGAATTGAGGGATTTATAGTGATTTATGATGTCATGGCGTCTTATCAAAGTTCGCCATGGCGCCACGGTCTCGCCCTGCAGCATAGAGCAACAGTTTTCACTGGTTATCATCACCAACTTGTTTTCTGCTGTCTGACCCAGTTTGGACCTGGTTGTGTTCAAAACGTCAGATAAGAGGGTCTCCAAGTAAAAACCGGGACTTCCTGTCGCCAGGGGGCGTGGCTAATTCATAACCCAAATATTGACATGTAGATGTGTTCAGGATGGGACTGGCATCATACATGGCCATTTTGGTTCAGATACATTGTTTTATGTGGAAGTTATATCACTTTCGTTCTTCAGGGCGACACATCAAACTTTGAGGCCCCACCCCCTCCATGCCCTTTCTCCTATTAGAAAACTTTCAATAACTTTTAAAGACACATGCCTTCTGGACATCCTGAGCTATTTTGGTAGCGGTACGATAAAATCTCTAGGAGGAGATAGATTTTGAAAATGTCAGTAAAACGCCAAAATGGCGACTTTGACCCAAAATGGCCGACTTCCTGTTGGTTTTAGGCTGTTGCTCCAAGAGGATTTTTTGTTCGACCGAACATTTAGAATATTTGTAGCAATTTTCATAAAGATTGATGACGTGCAGTGGCGGGGCATCGTAAATAGGTGGCGCTCTCATTCAATTTTGCCCGAACAGTCCCAAGCACCCCAAAATATCAAATTTTTCACATTCCTTTGGGGGGGTACACAAAAATAGGCGCGTTTTCGCGCATGTTCAGGTCCCCTAAAATGCAATTCCACTTTTACAAGAAGAAGAAGAATAAGGAAGAACGGAGCAATTACAATAGGCCTTCGCACCGCCTTCGGTGCTCGGGCCTAATTAAAGCTGCAAGCAGCGTTGGAGGCCCTCGCACCTCTGGCACCGCTTCGGCCTATTGCACCGCCCCATCAGCCAACTGCCCCCCTCCAGCAGCACAGCCGCTATTTCCCACAGCAATAAACCCATTCTTCCAGAGTTTATCTCCATGAAGAGGTGATTTTCCTCTTGGGAGGATCAACTTGCACTCCAGCCTTTCCAGTGATCACATCTGAAGCATTCATGACCTTGTTTCTTACAAACTGTGTTGAATTCCCACAAACTGGAGCATGATTTCATCAAGAGGAAAATTCCACGTGGCCACTGGGTGGTGGTAAAGTTGTTTTAATGTAGGACCATGTTCAGGTTGGAACTCTAATGAGAACAGGAAAATATTAGCTCAATTGGTCAACTGACAGCAGGGTTAGTGCCACTTCCTGTATAATGGCGAATGATTTAAACCATCACAGGAAGCCATTTTAATCAAGCTGCTGTAAGAAGTCAGTGATATTTTCAAGCATGAGTTCATGAAGGATATTAATGAGTTAGAATTAGTTATACAGAGGATAAAGGGTTAAAATGGTGGGACTCCCTGTTCCCAGGGGGCGGGGCTATGGTGTTGAGAACATCAGGACATGAAGAAACTTTTTTGTTTATCCTGGCATGTTACATAAATATGCCACATTTTATCATGTCGTTCAAAGCAGTGGTTGGAGCTGATAGATTAAATATTTATAGGGGGCGCTATAGAGCCACATAACCAGCATATGTGTACTTTAATCAGTTCCAGGGTCTGACCACTGTCCTCTCTGTCAAGTTTGGTGGAGATCAGGAGTACATTGGGTCAGTTACAAGTACTTCCTGTTTAATGGCGGTGGACGCCATTCGCCATGGTTTTGCTTGAGGAAGGAACTTGAGGGTTTTTTCTATAGTTCCATTAAAGGGTTTGACCTGATCTCAAGCACTGTAGAGTGTGTGAGGTTAATCCCTGAAGAGAGGGACCCCGCTGTCCTGAAAATGCACTTCCTGTTTCAAGTGGGCGGGGCTTAGGCCAAGACCAGAAGTAGTACATGTATCTGTTCAGGAGCAGACCCTGATTAATCAGTGTAAGTGTCATATTAATTGGATGAAAATTGAGGGATTTATACAGATTAATGATGTCATGGCGTCTTTATCCAACCGTGTCATGGCGCCACGGTCTCGCCATGCAGCGTTGTGCAATGTCCAGATGACAACATCATGGACATTGTAGATGTGGTCGGCATGGAACTGAAGCGAAACATGTGCAGTTTGCTACAGAATGAGTGTTGTATTTCAGAAATAATGGATTCCGTGCTTGATGGCGAAACATCAAAACTTGATGAGGCGCCGCCGCTGAACGCCACCTCCTATTAGAAAATTTTCAATAACTTTTGACCACGCATGCCTCTGGAGTGTTCAGACTGAGTTTGAGGTAAATACGATAAAATCTGTAGGAGGAGTTCGTTCAAATGCAAGGCAAAGAAACATGCAAAAATGACCCCAAAAATGACACTTTTTTCAAAATGGCCGACTTCCTGTTGAAGTTATCATATAGGTCCAAGAGGCTTTTTTGTACATCCTTCCAAGTTCTATCAATATACTGGATTTCAGCCATATCAGTCAATGTAGTGGGCAGATATGATCAATTAAATATTTGTAGGTGGCGCTATAGAGCCATATTGCAATTTTTCCAACATATGTCAATGTGGCTGAGTTCTCGGCTGGTCCGCGCTCCTCCCTGCCAGGTTTGGTGTAGATCAGCAGTACAATGGGTCAGTTACAAGTACTTCCTGTTTGATGGCGTCGGACCGCTATTCGCCATGGTTACGTTTGGCGAAGGAGCTTGAGATTTTTATTGTGGTATCATGAAAGGGTTTGACCTGTTGTGAAGTACTTTCAAGTGTGCACGTTTTATTCCTGAGGAGATGGACCCCTGCGTCTGAAAAAAAGCACTTCCTGTTGGAAGTGGGCGGGGCTTAGGGCTAGACCGGAATTGGTGATATGAATCTGTTCAGGGCCGGACCCTGATTAATCCCTGCAAGTCTGATGGGGATTGGATCAGAATTGAGGGATTTATAGTGATTTATGATGTCATGGCGTCTTATCAAAGTTCGCCATGGCGCCACGGTCTCGCCCTGCAGCATAGAGCAACAGTTTTCACTGGTTATCATCACCAACTTGTTTTCTGCTGTCTGACCCAGTTTGGACCTGGTTGTGTTCAAAACGTCAGATAAGAGGGTCTCCAAGTAAAAACCATGACTTACTGTCGCCAGGGGGCGTGGCCAATTCATAACCCAAATATTGACATGTAGATGTGTTCAGGATGGGACTGGCATCATACATGGCCATTTTGGTTCAGATACATTGTTTTATGTGGAAGCTATATCACTTTCGTTCTTCACGGCGACACATCAAAATTTGAGGCCCCACCCCCTCCATGCCCTTTCTCCTATTAGAAAACTTTCAATAACTTTTAAAGACACATGCCTTCTGGACATCCTGAGCTATTTTGGTAGCGGTACGATAAAATCTCTAGGAGGAGATAGATTTTGAAAATGTCAGTAAAACGCCAAAATGGCGACTTTGACCCAAAATGGCCGACTTCCTGTTGGTTTTAGGCTGTTGCTCCAAGAGGATTTTTTGTTCGCCCGAACATTTAGAATATTTGTAGCAATTTTCATAAAGATTGATGACGTGCAGTGGCGGGGCATCGTAAATAGGTGGCGCTCTCATTCAATTTTGCCCGAACAGTCCCAAGCACCCCAAAATATCAAATTTTTCACATTCCTTTGGGGGGGTACACAAAAATAGGCGCGTTTTCGTGCATGTTCAGGTCCCCAAAAATGCCTCCAATGTTTAAGAAGAAGAAGAAGAAGAAGAAGAAGAAGAAGAAGAAGAAGCCTTACAATAGCCTTCGCACCGCCTTCGTTCGGGCGAATTAAAGCTGCAAGCAGCGTTGGAGGCCCTCGCACCTCTGGCGCCGCTTCGGCCTATTGCACCGCCCCATCGACCAACAGCCCCACTCCAGCAACACAGCCGCTCTTTCCCAGAGCCATAAACCCATTCTTCCAGAGTTTATCTCCATCAAGAGGTGATTTTCGTCATGAGAGGATCAGCTTGCACCTCAGCCTTTCCAGTCATGGATCTGAAGCATTCATGACCTTGTTTCATACAAACTGTGTTGAACTCACACAAACCGGAGCATGATGTCATCAAGAGGAAAATTCCACGTGGCCACTAGGTGGCGCTATAGTCGTTTTCATGTAGAACCATGTTCAGGTTGGAACTGTAATGAGAACAGGAAAATATCAGTTCAACTGGTCAACTGACAGCAGAGCTAGAGCCACTTCCTGTTTCATGGCGAATGATATAACCATAGGGGGCGCTATAGAGCCAAATAACCAGCATATGTCTATTTGAATCAGTTCCAGGCCTGACCACTGTCCTCCCTGCCAAGTTTGGTGGAGAACAGGAGTACATTGGGTCAGTTACAAGTACTTCCTGTTTCATGGCGGTGGACGCCATTTGCCATGTTTTGCTTGAGGAAGGAACTTGAGGTTTTTTTTCTCTAATATCATGAAAGGGTTTGAACTGATCTCAAGCACTTTTGAGTGTGTGAGGTTAATCCCTGACGAGAGGGACCCTGCTGCAGGAAAAAGGCACTTCCTGTTTCATGTGGGCGGGGCTTAGGCCAAGACCAGAAGTAGTTACATGTATCTGTTAAGGAGCAGACTCTGATTAATCAGTGCAAGTGTGATGCTGATTGGATGAAAATTGAGGGATTTATACTCAATAATGATGTCATGGCATCTTATCCAACCTTGTCATGGCGCCACGGTCTCGCCATGCAGCGTTGAGCAATGTCCAGATGACAACATCATGGACATTGTAGATGTGGTCGGCATGGAACTGAAGTGAACAAGTGAAGTTTGGTACAGAATGAGTGTTGTATTTCAGAAATAATGGATTCCATGCTTGATGGCGAAACATCAAAACTTGATGAGGCGCCGCCGCTGAACGCCACCTCCTATTAGAAAATTTTCAATAACTTTTGACCACGCATGCCTCTGGAGTGTTCAGACTGAGTTTGAGGTAAATACGATAAAATCTGTAGGAGGAGTTCGTTCAAATGCAAGGCAAAGAAACATGCAAAAATGACCCCAAAAATGACACTTTTTTCAAAATGGCTGACTTCCTGTTGAAGTTATCATATAGGTCCAAGAGGCTTTTTTGTACATCCTTCCAAGTTCTATCAATATACTGGATTTCAGCCATATCAGTCAATGTAGTGGGCAGATATGATCAATTAAATATTTGTAGGTGGCGCTATAGAGCCATATTGCAATTTTTCCAGCATATGTCAATGTGGCTGAGTTCTCGGCCTGTACACGCGTCCTTCCTGCCAGGTTTGGTGCGAGATCAGCAGTACAATGGGTCAGTTACAAGTACTTCCTGTTTGATGGCGTCGGACCGCTATTCGCCATGGTTACGTTTGGCGAAGGCATCTTGAGATTTTTATTGTGGTATCATGAAAGGGTTTGACCTGTTGTGAAGCACTTTCAAGTGTGTAAGTTTCATTCCTGAGGAAGATGGATCCCTGCGTATGAAAAAAAGCACTTCCTGTTGGAAGTGGGCGGGGCTTAGGGCTAGTCCTGGTAATTGGTCATATGGATCTGTTCAGGGCGGGATGCCTGATTAATCTCTGCAAGTCCTGATGGGGATTGGATCAGAATTGAGGGATTTATAGCGATTTATGATGTCATGGCGTCTTATCGAAAGTTCGCCATGGCGCCACGGTCTCGCCCTGCAGCAGTAGAGCAATGGTTTTCACCAGGATATCATCACCAACTTGTTTTCTGCTGTCTGACCCAGTTTGGACCTGGTTGTGTTCCAAAACGTCAGATAAGTGGGTCTCCAAGTAAAAACCATGACTTCCTGTCACCAGGGGGCGTGGCCAATTCATAACCCAAATATTGACATGTAGATGTGTTCAGGATGGGACTGGCATCATACATGGCCATTTTGGTTCAGATACATTGTTTTATGTGGAAGTTATATCACTTTCGTTCTTCACGGCGACACATCAAACTTTGAGGCCCCACCCCCTCCATGCCCTTTCTCCTATTAGAAAACTTTCAATAACTTTTAAAGACACATGCCTTCTGGACATCCTGAGCTATTTTGGTAGCGGTACGATGAAATCTCTAGGAGGAGATAGATTTTGAAAATGTCAGTAAAACGCCAAAATGGCGACTTTGACCCAAAATGGCCGACTTCCTGTTGGTTTTAGGCTGTTGCTCCAAGAGGATTTTTTGTTCGCCCGAACATTTAGAATATATGTAGCGATTTTCATAAAGATTGATGACGTGCAGTGGCGGGGCATAGTAAATAGGTGGCGCTCTCATTCAATTTTGCCCGAACAGTCCCAAGCACCCCAAAATATCAAATTTTTCACATTCCTTTGGGGGGGTACACAAAAATAGGCGCGTTTTCGTGCATGTTCAGGTCCCCAAAAATGCCTCCAATGTTTAAGAAGAAGAAGAAGAAGAAGAAGAAGAAGAAGAAGAAGAATAAGGAAGAAACGGAGCAATTACAACAGGCCTTCGCACCGCCTTCGGTGCTCGGGCCTAATAAGGAAGAAACGGAGCAATTACAATAGGCCTTCGCACCGCCTTCGGTGCTCGGGCCTAATTAAAGCTGCAAGCAGCGTTGGAGGCCCTCGCACCTCTGGCGCCGCTTCGGCCTATTGCACCGCCCCATCACCCCGCAACCTCCCTCCAGCAGCACAGCCGCTATCGCCAACAGCCATATACCCATTCTTCCAGAGTTTATCTCCAATCAAGAGGTTATTTTTCTCATGAGAGGATCAACTTGCAACTCAGCCTTTCCAGTGATGACATCTGAAGCATTCATGACCTTGTTTCTTACAAACTGTGTTGAATTCCCACAAACTGGAGCATGATTTTATCAAGAGGAAAATTCCACGTGGCCACTAGGTGGTGGTAAAGTTGTTTTAATGTAGGACCATGTTCAGGTTGGAACTCTAATGAGAACAGGAAAATATTAGCTCAATTGGTCAACTGACAGCAGGGTTAGTGCCACTTCCTGTATAATGGCGAATGATTTAAACCATCACAGAAAGCCATTTTAATCATGATGCTGTAAGACGTCAGTCATATTTTCAACCATAAGTTCATGAAGGATGATATTAATGAGTTAGAATTAGTTATACAGATGATAAAGGTTAAAATGGTGGGACTTCCTTTTCCCAGGGGGCGGGGCTATGGTGTTGAGAACATAAGGACATGAAGAGGCAATATTTGTTTGTCTTGTCATGTTACATAAATATGCCACATTTTATCATGTCGTTCAAAGCAGTGGTTGGAGCTGATAGATTAAATATTTATAGGGGGCGCTATAGAGCCACATAACCAGCATATGTGTATTTGAATCAGTTCCAGGTCTGACCACTGTCCTCCCTGCCGAGTTTGGTGGAGATCAGGAGTACATTGGGTCAGTTACAAGTACTTCCTGTTTCATGGCGTTGGACGCCATTCGCCATGTTTTGCTTGAGGAAGGAACTTGAGTTTTGTTTTCTGTAATATCATGAAAGGGTTTGAACTGATCTCAAGCACTTCTGAGTGTGTGAGGTTAATCCCTGACGAGAGGGAACCCGCTGCAGAAAAAAGGCACTTCCTGTTTCAAGTGGGCGGGGCTTAGGTCAAGACCAGATGTAGTTACATGTATCTGTTAAGGAGCAGACTCTGATCTATCAGTGCAAGTGTGATGCTGATTGGATAAAAATTGAGGGATTTAAACTCAATAATGATGTCATGGCATCTTATCCAACCTTGTCATGGCGCCACGGTCTCGCCATGCAGCGTTGAGCAATGTCCAGATGACATCATCTGGACATGTAGATGTGGTCGGCATGGAACTGAAGTGAAACATGTGCAGCTTTGTACAAAATGAGTGTTGTATTTCAGAAATAATGGATTCCGTGCTTCATGGCGAAACATCAAAACTTGATGAGGCGCCGCCGCTGAACGCCACCTCCTATTAGAAAATTTTCAATAACTTTTAACCACACCTGCCTATGGAGTGTTCAGACTGAGTTTGAGGTAAATACAATAAAATCTGTAGGAGGAGTTCGTTCAAATGCAAGGCAAAGAAACATGCAAAAATGACCCCGGAAATGACAATTTTTTCAAAATGGCCGACTTCCTGTTGAAGTTATCATATAGGTCCAAGAGGCTTTTTTGTACATCCTTCCATGTTCTATCAATATACTGGATTTCAGCCATATTGGTCAATGTAGTGGGCAGATATGATCAATTAAATATTTGTAGGGGGCGCTCTAGAGCCGTATTACAATTTTTGCAGCATATGTCAATGTGGCTGAGTTCCCGGCCTGACCGCGGTCCTCTCTGCCGAGTTTAGTGGAGATCAACGCTACAATGGGTCAGGTACAAGTACTTCCTCTTTGATGGCGTCGGACAACTATTCGCCAAGGTTACGTTTGGCAAAGGAACTTGAGATTTTTATTGTGGTATCATGAAAGGGTTTGACCTGTTCTGAAGTACTTTCAAGTGTGTAAGTGTCATTCCTGAGGAGATGGACCCCAGCGTCTGAAAAAAAGCACTTCCTGTTGAAAGTGGGCGGGGCTTAGGGCTAGTCTGGAATTGGTGATATGGATCTGTTCAGGGCCGGATCCTTATTAATCCCTGCAAGTCTGATGGGGATTGGATCAGAATTGAGGGATTTATAGTGATTAATGGTGTCATGGCGTCTTATCGAAGTTCGCCATGGCACCACGGTCTCGCCCTGCAGCGAAGAGCAACAGTTTTCACTGGATATCATCACCAACTTGTTTTCTGCTGTCTGACCCAGTTTGGACCTGGTTGTGTCCAAAACGTCAGATAAGTGGGTCTCCAAGTAAAAACCATGACTTCCTGTCACCAGGGGGCGTGGCCAATTCATAACCCAAATATTGACATGTAGATGTGTTCAGGGTGGGACTGGCATCATACATGGCCATTTTGGTTCAGATATATTGTTTTATGTGGAAGTTATATCACTTTCGTTCTTCACGGCGAGACGTCAAACATTGAGGCCCCACCCCCTCCATGCCCTTTCTCCTATTAGAAAACTTTCAATAACTTTTAAAGACACATGCCTTCTGAACATCCTGAGCTATTTTGGTAGCGTTATGATGAAATCTCTAGGAGGAGATAGATTTTGAAAATTTCAGTAAAACGCCAAAATGGCGAATTTGACCCAAAATGGCCGACTTCCTGTTGGTTTTAGGCTGTTGCTCCAAGAGGGTTTTTTGTTCGCCCGAGCATTTAGAATACATGTAGCAATTTTTATAAAGACTGATGACGTGCAGTGGCGGGGCATCATAAATAGGTGGCGCACTCATTCAATTTTGCCCGAACAGTCCCGAGCACCCCAAAATACGTAAATTTACGCATTCCTTTGGGGGGGTACGCAAAACTAGGCGCGTTTTCACGCATGTTCAGGTCCCCTACCATGCGATTTACTTTTGAGAAGAAGAATAATAAGAAGAAGAAGAATAAGGAAAAAACGGAGCAATTACAACAGGCCTTCGCACCGCCTTCGGTGCTCGGGCCTAATAAGGAAGAAACGGAGCAATTACAACAGGCCTTCGCACCGCCTTCGGTGCTCGGGCCTAATAAGGAAAAAACGGAGCAATTACAACAGGCCTTCGCACCGCCTTCGGTGCTCGGGCCTAATTACACCCACCAAAGACGCGTTCTGCCTGGCTCACCAGGGCCAAACGGCCTCGGATGAGAACAGGACGAAGGGAACCGAGGTCGACATGTGGAAGACACTGTGCTGGCTTCACGAACCGTGACCCCGCTCCTGGGAAACGTTGCTGTCCGGCAGAAGAACACTGAAGTAGACTCTTAGAGGAGACTCTGATGCATTCTGTCTTATTTGGGTGAATATTTTGGTGTTATTTTTATTGTTGGCTGTGAATGATTATGGTGTATTTAGTTTTAAATTATTTGCTGTGAACAGGTACAGTGTTTATTTTTTAATTGTTTGTTCTGAATGCATGTTTTTTATTAAAATGTTTATAGAGCGAAATAGTTGGTCATTTTTCGCTTAATGTCGTTACAGTCAAAACGGGTGATGGCCTGATATTTTTTTCATTAGACCTGATTATTCAGTATCCTGCATGGATAAATACCTGTGTACTCATGAACAATATCTTGAAATATTCGGACAACAGATATCACTTGTGTTCGGACTGCAGGCCAAATATACAGGATCCTGACTCCAGATATGACAGACAAACTGGCATCATAAATCACCAGATTTGACTTGAGTAGAATCTTGAAATATCCTGCCAGGATATCTCTCGTGTGGTGATACTCTCCGGATATGGGCCTTGGCTAGTATCCGATATCCGGGGCAAATCTGAACCACAGATTCTATCAGTATCAAAGTGGTCCCACGCACAGAGTTGATACGCTTTGGACATGAAATCTGAAACTGTCATGGCCGGAGAGTATCCACGACAGATATCACCATGCATGAGGCATGTCTGAGGGTATCTGGGCAAAGATTTCTCTGGATTCTGGGGGTTTTGCGCAGTGTAAATGGTTTAAGTTCTGTTGTGAATTAGTTAATATTAAGTTAGCTGAAGATAGTTATGTTTTTCCCTCGTGTCAAAATGGTCTGATCAGCCAGAGTTTATAGCTTCTCTTGTGTGTCAGTTTGTTAGGTCAGTTAGTTTTCAGTTCCTTATGTTGATGTTCTGTTTATTTGACCTCTTTTATGGGCCCAAAACATTTACTTTGGAATTTGCATTTTGTTGTTTTTTTTTTTGTTTTGTTCTATAATTAAATGTCAAAAGACCTTTTCTTAAAAAACCTCCTGTGCCCCGGTCCCTCACAATGGACATGTTCCGATTCCAAGATGCTGGATATGTTCTGGTTCGGTGGTGACGGAGATGTCCCGTGATGCTGGACATGTTCTGGTACTTCCATGTCCACCATCTGTAACCCCACCCTGAATTAAAATCACAGCGTCACTGTTGTGTGTGATGTCACCAAGCTTCATATGAGGGGAGGTGTGATTTTTCACCTGGCGAAGCATTGAACATCTCACTGCTGCTTTAAAAGGACAATGCTGAGTGGACCTGTTCAACACCAGAACCGGGAGTCTGGACCTACCTTACAGTGGGTGTATGTGGAGTCTTCGAAGTGGTACAGCAGAGAAATGAAGAGGCAGGCGATGAGGCCCGTCAAGGGCAGCAGAACCGTCCCCACAACAAAGCTAGTGAAGGGCAGCCGGACCAGGGGCCGGTCCCGGTCTAGGCTGCTGTACGGGCCCTGGAGCATCCTAGAAAAAAAGACAGACATGATCAGGCCTGGAACCGAGACACGTCCTTCATATCTGTCCATCAGAACAACCTCTGTCCACATGGTGGTCAGAATCCAGGACAAAACATGGCCATGGATGGATGTGGACAACTGTCCAGCAGAGGACACGAGGGCTGGTGTCATCACTAATTCCCTCAATCGATTCCCAGCAGCCTAATTCAATTAGATTGATTAAATCTGATTAGATATCAATTCATTTCCAGCTGTGTAATAGCAGCTGCATTTCTTGAATATTAAAGATGTTCTCAGATAAACCACTGAGTGCATTTCCTGGAAAGTCAAAGTCAGTTATCTGGGAGTAATCAGATTACTGTAATAATCTGATCTGACACATCCACATGCATTTCTGAAACACCAGAACAATCCGGTGTTTCCCAGATTCCCAGCTAGAGACAATGTGATGGAAACTCTCAGGACTTTTTAAATGTCCTGATGAAGCTTCATCCAGCGGAGTCTCTCTAAATGTTCCCAAAGTTCACATCCCAGACACGTGCTGATGTTAATAAAACCCACACAGAATACTGGATCCATTTAAAGCCGGAATTCAACTCAGAAATTCCTACAATGATGTAGATCCAGCTTGATCAGCTGTGACGTTGCCATGACGACCATGCAGCTATGGGTGTAACACGGAGAAATCCTCTATCTGCTCCTCCCTGGATCGAGATGCTTCCATCTCCACCTGCTGAGAGAATCTAGAAAACTCTCATCTTTATGTCTGATTTCCTGCTGGTTGACATGTTTTCCCACACGTACACTCTGTCCTCTGATGAAAACCTGTGTGTGCGTGGCGTGGACACAGAGAGCAGCTATGACATGTCGTTATGGAAACCAGGTAAATAGCATCATACTGTTTCCTGTTGATAAAAAGGACGGAGTTGAAACCTGTTCTAGAGGATATGTGGTGTTAAATGACCATGTCTGACTCATAAAGTACAAACATGCGTGGTGACATCACTTCCTGTTAATGTCTAAGGCAGCGCCCCCAGTCTTAGCATTTGCTGCTTATGTGTGCGGTAATAAGCCGCAAAAGATTTCACAGGTGAATCCCTGGAGTCCTGCTGGTGGACAGGTGAACACCTGGAGTCCTGCTGGTGGACAGAGGGTATACCTGCAGCCTTTTCCTCTGGAAGCTCTGCAGCTATATAATAATACCATACAGGACAAGGCATGGATAGAAATGACCTCTGACATCCTGAAGGCAGCTTTCAGTGTCCAGGTATTCCATTTTTCCTGCAGGCTGGATGTTGGACATCACAGCGGCCTGTTCTGTCCTCTACAATGTGTCCCACTTGGAGAGAAGAGGACCCCCAGAGGACTGCCATGTCCCTGGATAAGGCCAGTGGTCGGCAGGTCAAAGGCCACCATTTATCTAAACAATTTTAATTAATATTTCTGCTTTCAGTTTAAGTTAAATATGAGCTGAGGGACAGCGAGACAGGACAAGTTACCGTTAGCGCTTTTAACTCCGAGGTAAAACCCAAATTCATTAGAAAAAGAAAGAAAATAATACTGGCTTTGTGGAGGTCTGCCCTCTCTGTCTGCTTCTAGTTTTATATTTATCATTAAGTCATAACAGGGGCAGGTGTTTCGCACTAACACACTCACATTCACAGGTGTCCGGTCCGGTTCGCTGCCATTCGCCTCCGTCAGTTACCTTTAGCTCCAAATGCTAATCCTGTTAGCGCTGATTAGCCTCGCAGCTCAGGCTAGCTCTGAGTGTGACCTGACTGAAATACAAACAACTGTTTTTGTTCGTCTCTTGAAGAGTTTTCCAGCTTCCACACAGCTGCAGAGATCTCTTCAAAGTCACCGACATACTTTACATCACCTCATCCACCTGAACAATTACAACGTCTAGCTTCTGGACCGTACTCGCTTCTTCCATCTCACCGCCATCAAGCTAACTAGTGGAAATGATAACTTCCGGTAGATTCCGGGAATGTCTTTCCGAGTAAAAGTCTCTAAAAAGAAGTTGCATAATTCTTCTAGTGCAGGAACACCTGGGTCCTCTTTTTTAAGGCACAAGCAATAGTTAAAAACACACCAACAATGTAACCACGCCGCATAACACCGATGATTGTTATTATTGTTGGAGATTTTTAGACGCATTCTTAACTAGATGCCTTTTAAAACTGTGACCTTCAGATCAGGGATCTTAAAACTAAAATTTAAAAAGGTCCAGTTAGAAAAAAAACTCCAGAAACCACACACACACACACACACACACACATATATATATATATATATATATGTGTGTGTGTGTGTGTGTGTGTGTGTGGATGACGTGACATGGCAGTTTTCCTGTCTGCAGTGTCAAACATGTATGAATAAAAAAATAAAAAAAAAAGAAAACATATTTTTCATAAACCTTACAAATTTTGAGCAGAACATTATGCTGGATGTAAACATATTCAACATTAAAACAGTTAATCACTCATTTG
Source organism: Melanotaenia boesemani (assembly GCF_017639745.1). Taxonomy (NCBI): domain Eukaryota; kingdom Metazoa; phylum Chordata; class Actinopteri; order Atheriniformes; family Melanotaeniidae; genus Melanotaenia; species Melanotaenia boesemani. The sequence goes on from NC_055696.1 coordinate 34,988,336, forward strand.
TTCAAAATTTGCAACCAAACATAATAACAAAATTCATACTGGACCACAAAAATAGTCAATACTACGGATTGGGTGATGAAGGATTTTTATTGTAACAATGCGAATAATCCAGGAGGGTCTGGTCACAAAGTCTGTTTTGCCTGAGAGAACAGGAGATCAGGGTGAGAAAAAGCATGATCAGGCAGGATAATGTACAAACAACAGATCACGTACCCGCAGAGGGAATAGAAGCTGGTCAGGAGGTTACAGGAACCGAGATGGTTGCGATGAAGCTCCACTGGGCTGAGGAGACTGCTGTGATAGGCTCGGCTAGGCTGTGGAGACTGCTGAACCAAATTAGTGTTGGATCTGATAGTTATAAGAGCGGAGATGTCCACTCTGGACAAATCCTCAGGAAAGAACCAGGTAAATCCTCCAAATGATCCAAACGGGAGAGAGACAGGTACTGTAATCCAAATCCAATATCCAATATCCAATATCCAATATCCGATTTCCAGTTTCCAAAATCCAACAAACAGTCCAAGGGTCAGAGTACCGGCAGAATCCCCAAGACAGACAAACTGAGTTACCAGACAGGGGCAGGCAGAATCAGGGAATCCAGGTCAGAAAACGGGTCAAAGGTCGGAACACAGGTTAGCAGGCAGGAAATAATGGCTGGAAACGTGCAGGGTAAACCGAGACAATCTGGCAGGGAAGAGTTGTCACTCACAGGTATATAAAGTGCCTAGCGCAGGTGGAGCGCATCAGCAATCAGAGGCAGAGCTGGAGGGAGGATGCCTTCAGGGATGGCTGGGAAATCCTGACCCCAGCCAAACACCGTGACAATAACACCATAATGGAAACTAAGAAAGGCAAAAAATACACACAAAAGACTACAGATATTGATCCCCCCACCCCGGCCGGGGTTAGGGGCGAAACAGCTACCGCTAAAGCTAATGCTAGCGTGGGGACGGAGGAAGAACCCCCTATATCTGTGGGAACACTGCGTGCAGAGATCTGAGCAGGATTAAAATCGTATGAGGACTGGTGGCAGGTAAGTGATGCTAATGTTGTAGGTGATGTAGTTCCGGGGAGATGGCAGATTCAAACTAGGCGCGCCCAAACATCTATACTTTCATTCAATTGTATTTTGTGCCAGCCTAATCAAAATATTCTTTAAAGTAGGAAAATAGTGTCTTTAAAAGGTACACTCTGGAGCACAGCGGAGAGGATTTGGCAAGCCTGACAGATTTTATAGATTGTTGTTACGACAGAATTGTCATGGGGAAACCAAACAACACGTCCACCCCCTCCACCTCATCTAAGGCCAAGAGACAGCGAAATGAAGATTCACCGGGAGCTATTTCACCACCGGGGAATGACTCAACGGATGTTCTGATCTCTATAGATAAGAAACTGACTGACTGACTTGGTATGTGCTTTAATTTTCCTGTTTTCTTGCTAGATCATGTTATATCCATAAAACTGCCATAAAAGATAATTTAGTTAACAGTAAATCCACTGCCCGTCTCCACTACACTGCTCTCAGCACAGATGCGCAAGTCGTTGTTTTCTAGATATAATATCTAGAAAACAACGACTTGCCAGAAACTTCAGCGTGTGTTCTTTGGGAAGCAGGAAAAGCAGTAATGAGAGGGAAAATAATTTCCTTTTCTTCTCATAAGAAAAAGAAGGAAACTTTGAGAATTTCAGAGTTAGAACTCAGAATTAAATCCTTAGAGGAGCTTACCATGTCTCCCCAGAAGAACACACACTAAATGCTATAAGGAAAGCTAAACTTGAACTTAACAAAATAATAGATAAAAAGACGCAATTCTTGGTGCAAAGACTTCGCTTGGAGGATTTTGAACATGGCAACAAATCTGGAAGGTTCCTGGCTAATTAGTTAAAAACAAATAAGGAGAAAACAACCATCTCCTCTGTCAGAGATCCAGAAGGAAACATCAGCCACGACCCTGACAAGATAAATAACACTTTCAAAGAATTCTATAAAACATTATATACATCACAACTAACTACAACAGATGACAATATTGATAAATTTCTTAGTAACATCAATCTTCCAAACTTAAAACATGAAAATAAAATGGTCTTGGATTCCCCCCTTTCAGTCGGTGAACTCCATGAAGCTCTCCAGCATATGCCCAACAATAAAGCTCCAGGTCCAGATGGTTACCCAGCAGAATTCTACAAAGAATTCTGAACAACGTTGGCACCCACTTTCTACAATATGATATTAGAAATAAGGGAAAAACAAAAAATACCTTCAAATATGAATCTAGCTAATATTACTCTACTATTAAAACCAGGTAAAGACCCGACACTTCCATCCAGTTACCGTCCAATTTCATTAATAAATGTAGATCTCAAAATAATTAGCAAAGCTTTGGCCAGAAGAATAGAAAAAATAACCCCTCTAATAATACATCCTGACCAAACAGGCTTTATTAAAGGTAGACATTCCTCTACTAACATGCGTAGATTAATTAACATCATAGATTATTCTACTCTACATAATCTGGAATCCACAGTCATTTCTTTAGACTCAGAAAAAGCATTTGACCGAGTAAACTGGAAATTTTTATTTGCAACATTAAACAAATTTGGGTTTGGGTCATCTTTCATAGATTGGATAAAAATATTATAGAACAACCCAAATGCATGTGTGAAGACCAATGATCAAACTTCTCCAAGCTTCTGTTTGCAGAGAGGCACCAGACAGGGCTGCCCGCTTTCTCCATCACTCTTTGCTATTTTTATTGAACCCCTAGCTGCTGCCATAAGACAAAATAAAGAGATTAAAGGAATCCATGCTAAAAATATAGAACACAAGATAAGTCTTTATGCTGATGACGTATTACTTTTCCTGCAGAACTCACCGACATCTCTCCCCCAGACAATCACACTTATTAACACATTCTCATTAATTCTCATTCTCATCAAATGTAAGTCGCTTTGGATAAAAGCGTCTGCTAAATGACTGTAGAGTAGAATAGTAGAATAGAATATCTGACTACTCAATTAACTGGTCAAAGACTATTATTATGCCCATCAACTGTGACCTACAAAACATACCCAATACTACAATACAGTCTGGAAACATTAGATATCTAGGCATAAACATTTCCCCCAGGTTATCAGAACTAACAAAGCTAAATTATGTCCAGCTACTTAAAGCAATAGAGGATGATCTCTCACGGTGGAGGCGCTTACCCATATCACTCATGGGGAGGGTTGCCACAGTTAAAATGATGGTTCTATCTAAAGTAAACTACCTGTTTTCAATGATACCCACTAAACCATCCTCCAGTTGGTTTAAGTCACTGGACTCACATATATCTAAATTTTTATGGAAAAATAAGCCATCACGTATCAGCCTAAAATCTTTACAACAGACTAAAGATAGAGGCGGATTGGAGCTACCCAACTTTAATTATGTTTTCTTAGCTAACAAGCTGCAGTATATCTCCAAATGGCTTAAACCTAGCAGTCTGGATGAATCATGGTTAGATGTAGAGCAAGCATTGTGTGAGGATCTGTTTATCTCTGACCTGCCATTCATCAGCTCAACCATCAAAACACATAAGTGTTTTAAAAGCATCAATATCAGTTCCTCTTTAGTGGCTTGGTGGGATTTTCTAAAAATAACCAAATCCTCACTTTTTCCATGTAAGTTTACACCCCTCTGGAACAACCCTGACATCCTGCAAAACAAAAAGCTGATTAACTTCACTCAATGGAAAAATAGGAATAAAACAGTTAGAACATATAATAGAAAATGGAAACTTCTTGTCATTTAATATTCTCACTTCACAATATGGAATCAGTAGCAAAACATTTTTAGAATATCACCAGCTTAAATCTATTATATGTAAAAAATATACCATTAATCAATTAAACTTACAGCTAGCTATTAGGGTGGCAGAATTTATGAATCTCAATGCCCCAAAGCTATTATCAAAAACATATAGACTATTATCCAAACTAGAGGACTCAATCTGTCTTCCAACTTCAAAATGGGAGGGTGACTTATCCAGTAACTTTAATAAAGATAAATGGTCACAAATATGTTTAAACACCTTTAAAATGACTAAGAATTCAAATATACAACTAATACAATTCAAAATTCTGCATAGAACTCATTATACAGGACAAAGGATGTTCAGGATGGGTCTGTCACGATCAAACATCTGTCTGGGCGGGCTTGGGGGTGGTGAGCCGTGGGTCTGCCCCTGTCCCCATCCTCTCATTCCCCGTTAGGGATGTGCGAGGGTGGGTACTTTCTAGGGTTGGTGACGGCTCACTGGCTGCGGTCCCTGAATGGCCCAGTCATGGGGGGCAGCCTCTCCTGGCCTGTCTTGCCCTGGGGGGCTTCCTGGGGAGCAGGGGTGCCTAATGCCAATAGAGGCTCATCATCCAGAGGGAAGTTTGCTTGGCGTGGAGCCATGCGGGGTGGAACGGAGGACGGAGGAGACCATTCAGTGGTCTCCTTGAATGCAACCCGTGGCGATTCGCCTTTCAGTTTTAATTGCACCGAGACACCAAAACACAAGAAACACAACACACAAACAACACCTGGGGGGCATGGCATGCGGCGCATGTCGGGCAGGGCCACTTAGGTGGCCCGGCTCCCGGCTCATTGCGGTCACTGCCCCTCAATTTTAATTGCACACAACACACACTACATAAACAGTCAGGAGTGGGGAGGGAGAGGGTATTGGGGACCTCTCAGTGGGTGTTGGGTCAAGGGGGGGTGCTTGGGGCTCGCTGTCCTCTGGTCCGCCTGGGGTGTTCCCCATGGGGCATGGTGGGTGGGTTGTGTGTGGCGTGACTGTGTGGTGGTGAGTGACACTGAGTTGTCCAGTGGGTTTTAATACTAAGCGATAATTATTTATTTATTTATTTTTTCCTGTGAGTTAGTATCTGGTCGCTGTTATGTCTTTTTGATTTGGTTAATATTTAAAAACTCTTAATAACTAGTTTTTCTGTGTGTGTGTTTCTGCTTTTGTAAAAGTTGTAGGAAATTTTCTGGTGTGTTCATGTGCGGGTGTAGCAGTTTGTTGTCTGATGATGGTGTGGACTGAAGGGTCGTTGCCTTCTGTCCGACCGAGTAACTGGCATTGCAGAAGGAGCAGAGGCTAACAACATCACAGACTTTGCTGCTAAGTTTCTTGCGGAGGTGCTCAGGGAAGGCAACTTCAACTCACCTATAGTTATCGATCGCGCTCACAAAAGCCTTGTTCCCAAACCACACAACGGAGAGCATCCGAGGGCCATCATCATCAGACTGCATTACTACTCAGATAAAGAGAAGATCCTGAGACTGTCCCGTAATAAAGGCCGCTTACATTTTGGCGGATCTCCAGTTTATATTTTCCCCGACATGCGCCCTGAAGTCGGGCGGCAACGAGCAGCCTTCAATCAGGTGAAGCAGAAACTCCGCAGCGCTGGTGTCCCGTATAGCTTGTATTACCCAGCAAAACCTGTGATCACGGTGAACGCAGGCACACGTTTATCAACCCACAAGCGGCGGAAAGATTTATCCAGACCAACGCGCTGACCGCACCGGAGGAAGGAACGGAATAGATGTCACTGCCGTAGTTTATCAAACAGATACTACTGGATGGTAATACTCACAAACAGAACTGATACACTCTTGCTCAGGTAAATTAGCTATATTGAGAGAAAGAAAAATTTTGGGGAAGGGAAAAATAAAAGGTTAATATATGTTCACTTGTGAAAAATGCTACATGTGATAATTCTTACTTTATTAGCATTAATAGACTTTTTTTTAATTTTTACTATTATTATTATTACTTTTTCTTTCTTTCCTGTTTAAACCATCTAAATAATGATTAATGATAATAACCTAGCTTGAGTATGTTGATACAGTGAGTCTACCTGTCTAAAATTAGTCTGGATATGCTTGAAATAACTTTTAAGGAGCTTAGTGATGAGTCAAATGTTCACATATCTCTCTGAGCTGAAATTAAATACCTTTTGTTGGATTTGTGTTCTCAAATGCTATTTTGTTTCTTCTGTATAATTTGTTGTATGTTTTAACAGCTTCTATGCATCTTATTTTGTACTGTGTAAAATAGTCATTATATTGAAGGGCATGACTAATGTACTTCCTCCTGTTACCTCACTTCCTGTGCCCGCTAAAAATGATAAGTTGGCTTGACTACGTGATGGAGCTCTCGCAACACAAAAGTTAAAATAAAGGAAGTACAAAAGAGATCGTTTGTCTTCTTACTTCCACATCATGTCAGAAGAGGCGGAAGATCCTACAAGATCAACACCTTTTTTTGTGTTAAGTACTTTCTCTGTCCAAGTTACATTGGTATTTTTTGTTCAGGGAGGAACAGAGAGGGAACAGGGACTGGTTCAGTAGGGGTTTCTGTATATCAGGTATGAAGAGGCGGAAGATCCTATGAGATCAACAGGTTATAGGCCCAGACGCGATACTGGCGGATGGTGGCAAAGGTTGGTGTTCAGTGGAGATGAAAATGACTACGAACTTTGGGAAGTAAAATTCCTCAGCCATTTGCGCATCATAGGCCTAAAAGATGTTATATTTTCAACCACTGACCCTGATGCTGACAAAAACGCAGAATGCTATGCAGAACTAATCCAGTTCCTTGATGACAAAAGCTTATCCCTGGTCATGCGGGATGCCGCCGACGACAGTAGAAAAGCGCTGCAGATTTTATAGGGCCACTACGGCAGCGAGGGTAAACCCAGAATCATCGCACTGTATACCGAACTCACATCCCTACAAAAGAGACCAGATGAACCGGTGACTGACTACATTTTACGGGTTGAGAAAGCCATAACTGCCCTGAGAAATGCAAAAGAAGTTATTAGCGACGGCCTCATTATTGCCATGATTTTAAAGGGACTCCCAGAAACGTATAAACCTTTCGCCATTCACACAGCCCAAAGTAAAGAAGACATAACGTTCACGCAGTTTAAGAGCAATCTGCGAAGCTATGAAGAGACAGAACGGTTTGAAAATAAACCAAAAGCAGACAATGTGATGAAAGTTGACCTTACATCGGTCACATGTTATGGATGTGGTAACCGCGGACATGTTGCTAAGGACTGTCGACAAAAAGCTGTCCCAAAGTGGTGCACCTATCACAGAAGTTTGACGCACAGTGACGAGACATGCAGGAGGAAAAACAAACAAACGGATGAATATGAAAGTAAATCTGTTCCACCAGATTTTGAATTTTATAAGCCCTTGAATTTCAAGCAGCAAAATTTTATCCAGCGAATTAACATATCTGAATTTTTTTTATTTTAATTAAATGCTTCAAATTTTTAATTGCTTATTTTCACCCCTATGCTTTCAGTGTTTTAAAATTCAGGAATCAACATTTGAAGATAAAAATTCAAATGGAAAAAAAATCAGATTCCCCTAATTCAAAAGGCCAAATTCAGTTGTTTATTTTTACTACAACTTTTTCAGTGTTTGAAATGTCGAGTCAAAATTCGAAGATAAAAAATTCAAAGAAAAAAAATTCAGACTGCCAAATTCAATAGGCCAAATTCGGTGGTTAAAATTCGCTGTCAGAAAATCAGTTTTAACACGCGGGCCACTGGGATAACTAGTCAATCCAGGATAACATCAAACCGGCATTCAGCCAATCATTTCACGCTCCATCAGTCACCTGACACGGACACTTTGGTCAGCGGTTGACTTGGCTCGGGCAGCCAAAGATGGCAGCACATCTGGGCGATACTTCCTCGGTGAGTATTTAACTTTTAAACGTCATGATGTGTCGATTTTGGTAGATGAAAAATATAGCCAATACCTAACACAGTTCTCTTTAACATAGCGTAGTAGCTCACATCTACTGGTTACTTTTGAATATGTGGTGTTCAGCCATCAAAACTTTGTTAGCTAGTTTTGCTAGCAAAGCTAACGTCATGCGACCAATCATGGACAGACATTTTCTATCTCCTTATAGCACACGATTTACGAATGAATTATATTTATTTTTAAAATTCTGTATTTTGTTGTTTTGATATGTATTTTTGATAGGAGGTTAATCAGGCTGATATTGTACAGTCAGCCCGGCGCTTACTGTGCTTACTAACATCGGCTGAAAGACAGCGGGGCACAGCTAATAGTGATGTCACTAATCACACTACAGGGTTAAGTATTAATCTGAAGTCTAAGTTAATTACTTATTCTGAAATAAAGGCCAAGCCATATGTGACTAATTAATATGCTTGTATTCTGTAGAGAACAGAGGCAGAACAGCCACAATGACAGTTCAGTCAATCGTTCTGCAAGACCATCTCTTCAGATGGAAATGACAAGGTGAGTTTTAAAATTATATATATATATATATATATATATACACATATATATATATATATATATATATGTCCAAAAAAACATTGGGATATCAGTTGTAGGCCATATTGCCCAGCCCTGCGAGGAACAGAACATCATTCACTTCAGGGGTTTCACTTTAGGGTAATGTGAAATTTGTTTACTATATTAATTTTTTCACTTACATCTTCTCTACCCACATAGTCCAATTTAGGGTTGTGAGGGACTGGGGCATCTTGTCTTATCAGGTGACAGGTTACATCCTGTTCTCCAAACCCATTGCAGAACAACACAGGGCAAATTAGACAATTAATCACTCACATTTACTGTCACTCCAAGGGTCAGTTTTGAACCACCAGTTAATGTAACATGCATTTTTTGGGATGATGGGAGGAAGTCGTAGTACAAGGAGAGAACATTCAAACTGCACACTTAATAATCCCAGCAGAGGTGAAAATCAGGAAGTTTTCTGCTGAGTGGTGGTAGTACTAACCACAATCGCATTATTGTACAACTCAATAGTTTTGTGTTCTAAATTATTATTACATATAAAGTACCAGTAAAAAGTCTGGACACTATTACTCTTTCACATTGGATGAGTAGATGTGTCCAGACATTTGACTGATTCAGAGTGTTTTCTGTAAGTTTTCTTTGCTCATCTGCATCATGTCAGTTTTTAAATAGACTTCTCATAATAGTGTTGTTTTTAAATAGTAATATAAAAAAATATCTGGGTGATGTAATATACATCTTTCCACTTTCATTTTCAACAGATCCTTTCCAGGTATGTTTTCCAAGGGCAGAGGAAAGCGATGCTTTCCTGCAGCAAATTCAGTCCCCGCAAAGAAAATCAAACAGTTGGAAGTGGCCTTTTATTTGCTGCCAAAGCAGTGTGAGAAAACTCCAAAAGAGGAAGAGCAGATAGTCCACATGCAGACAGGGTTGGGCCGTAGGACTGCTCATCTAGATGAAAGTACAACACATGAAGAGGTAATAACATACGTATAGTTATAGTTTTGTTTTGTTTTTTTGTTTCTTTCTATGTTCAATTTGAAATTCATTCATTTATTTACTTGTTTACAGCTATGTGATGCTCTCAAGGTTTTGTTTCCAAAACTGGGGACCGTTACAGGTGGTTGGCTGCTGTATAAGTCTGGAGGTGGTAACTATAAAGTTTCAGTTTGCTCTCAGTGATGTATATTGATGAATTTTAGAAACTTTTGAAAATATTTATTGTTAATTTGTAATATTATACTTATCAGATTTGTAATTATACTTGAAGTATAATGACGGCTAGTTAGCTCTGTTCATAGAGCATCAGTCTCCAAGGGTTCGAACCCCATAGTGGACAAATAATAACACCTTCCAGTTGGGTCCTTAGGCAAGACCCTTAACACTACTGCCTAACCACTGTAAGTCTCTTTGGATAAAAGTGTCAGCTAAATGACTGTAATGTAATCAGTTATATCTGTTATGCCCTTAAGACTGATGTATATGACTCCTTGTTTTGTACAGAAGTCATACTAAAAGTAAAGTTGCTTTCATTTAGTTAAAAGTACTAAGGTATACCTAATCGATTATTACATTTTTGTAACCTAATCTTCCCCTGCAATGTCTTCTACAGGTGGATGGGGGAGCCGAAAACTCTCTTTAGTGGCTCCTGATGATGCCGGCTACACTGGGAAGATCTTAAAATGTGCAAACAAGGGTGGGAGTAAAACTCTGTTCATAGCCCCAATCCAAGAAGAGCTCAGTACAGATCCTCTACAAGTAACGGATGAAGCATTCAGTAACATGCCAAAAGCCACTTGTCATAATTGTGAAGTAGCAGTTCCTCTTCAACTGCTCACAGAACACATCGAGTCGTGTACTGTCATCGATGGCTGTGACAGTAACCTTGCAATAATAAAGCAGTGATGAAAGAATGTAAGTATTGTCTGTAAGCGTTTGTAAGCACATTATATTAAATCTAGAAGCTGGTTGCTTGAAAGAACACTTCTTTCGTTTAACTTTTTATTTCTCTACAGCAACAATGTCCTGTCTGCACAAAAATGTTTTCCACTGACTTAATTGAGGTACATGCTTCCTCGTGTGGAGAAGGGTATTCATTAACCTTTTACTTTTGAACATTTTCACTCATTGTTAAGACTACAGTATGTATCTGAAGAGTAACACAAAGTATTGATGTGAGTAGTGCAGGAAATGAGGGAATGCATGAAGGTACTGTCAGTGAGGAGGAGCAAGCAGCAATGCCAGGACCATCTGGAGCTTTTCCAGCAGTCAGTGATGGTAGGTGAAGCTTAGGATTAGCAGTTGTGGAAGGTAGGGAAATATAGTCTCATATCTTACTGTTGACCTGTACCAGTGGTTGCCAAACATTTCACACCACATACTGTCTAAGAAAATATTCTCTTTCCAGGTTAACACAATGGTAATTGAAATGACAAGACAGTTACTATAAGGCAGGGGTATCCGGCTCCAACTTTTATTCTACATGTTCTTATTTACTGTGTATGTGTGGGCCAATACCTTATAATAGGTTGTCCAAATTTGGTCCTTGAGGGCTGCCATCCTGCTGGTTTTAGATATTTTCCTGCTCCAGCACACCTGGTTCAAATAAATGAGCTGTTGTGCAGAACTTCATAGGGTGTTGATCCATTTAATTTGCAGCAGGTATGTTGAAGGAGGGAAAAAATGGAAAACCTGCAGGACCCCTGCGATAAGCTATCAGCCCACACATAGTCAACAACAACACGTAGAATAAAAACTGTGAGCCAACAATATCTTTGCAGGCTTTCAGGTTACTACAAATGACACATTTAACTGATTAACAGCACTTAGTTGAACGATCAAAGCATTTTCTGTATATTGCTACAGACAACATTTGTACCACCAGCAATATTTACACCAAAGTATGAGAACCATGGCTCTATAGAATATATTGTTGTACATATACATTGTGTGAAGTAATTTAATTTGCCAGTAATGTTTATACACGTTTAAGTAAGGCTTGATGGTTGATGTGATTTAAATCAACCACCGCTTCCTGTAATCCAACCAATTTTTGTTTGTTTTAAAGGCTGGCTAACTATCAGTGACCCTATTAAGGCTAAATCTACCTGCACAGCTTATTTTCTCCATATTCATGAAATGGAAAGTCCATTACTTCTAAGCATGGACATAAGAAAGAGTCCTGCTGAACAGGATCTGGCACTTATTTCTTTCTACAAGTGGCCTAATGTGGAATGGGCACGTCCCCTGAATTGCAGACTTGAAGGTAGATTTAATTAGTTTATAGCCACTAGACTACAGGTGTTCTGCCCTGAGTGTATTTTGTATGTTAATATCACAGTTTTCCACTGAAAGTTACTTTCTAATACTTTGCTTCAACAAATTGTGAAGCCTTATTTTGTGACATGGGAAACAGGAAGTAGGAAGTTAGAGCAGTGGAACTTTTATTTGACATCTTTAATTAAACAGGAAACAGGAAATAGAAAAGGTCCAAGCTGTGAATAGAGCATGGTTGCACCTGTGTGTTTTCCCTTGTGAATCAAAGGCCATCCTTCTGGTTAATCCTTCAGAAAGCAATAGCTGTAAGTACTAGAAGCTGTTTACATGCCTCACAGTTGGT